>NW_007258722.1:115475-132935 GCF_000164805.1 Carlito syrichta
CCAACTCAAAAAAAAAAAAAAAACCAACTCTTTCTCGGTCATCACAGTGAAGCCCCAAGGAAAACTCTCGTGGCCCAGCTAGGTTCAGGTGCTGACCCCTGCCCCAATCCCTGTGGTCAGGGAGCTATGGTACTTGGATTAACTACACCTGGTCATCCGCTCACCTCCAAGCAGGGAGGTGAAAGCAAGTCAGAAGGGTTGCCTGTAACTAATACAGCGATGACCTCCTGCCACCTACCCTGCCCGATAGTACCATATTTCCACATAGCCATGCAGCCTGGTCTCATTTAATAATTCATGATCTCCAAATTCAGGTGGGTCCTAGTGTTGCCCAGCACAGATATTATCCCACCAGCTCCCTTCCAATTTCTACTTCCTAGTTCCTAGTTCTCCCATTTCTGTGGCAACCATTTTATTCCTCCTCCCTCTTCCCTAAACATCTATCACTCCTCAGCATCTACCATCTCGGCTGACCTTGACTCCTGCTAGCCTGAACAAACAGAAGCAGCCATGCTACTATCAGTGAATATTTACAGAGCATCCACCACATGCCAGGCATTATTCAAGGTGCTTGGCATACAGCAGTGATCAAGAGAGACAGTCCCTGCCCTGGAGGAGCTGACACTCTAGTGACAGAGAATAACTGATGTGGTGCTTAGGGTGTGCCAGACACAAAATGACCCTATGAGTTACACACTTTTATCGCACCATTTGACAGATGAAAAAACCGAGGCACAGAGAAGTTAAGAAACATGCCCAAAGTCATGCATCTGGCCAGTGGTAGAGTGAGAATTTGAATCCAGGCAGTCTGGAGACAGAACGTGACTCTGTTCTGTGTATATCTGAGAATACTTTTGACCAGTACCTGTTTATTCACCGTCATCCGTACCCATGTCCTCTGCTTTTCCACCCACTATTAAGGATGCCTCTATTCCCTGCTCCACGATTCTTTCATTCTCTTAGGCCAGTTGCCTTCACAAGATTGCAATTATGAACACGAGCAGCTCAGACATTCATCCTCACACCTTCAGGAACCGTATGGAAACCGGCTCTCCCCTGACCATGCCAGTGAGAATCCCGAGGAAGGCTCTGATTGGCTCAGCTTGTGTCACATGGGTATGGGATGGGCAAGGATACATGGTCCCTGCTCTTTCTAAGGCCAGTCCCACCCAGCATGCTCTCAGTCTCACCCCTGCACCTACTGAGGGACATCACTCCAGTGAGTCTCCCCTTTGCCAGTGTCTCCGCTCTTGATGGGATCTTCCTCCTGCAACATGCTACCATTTCTCCCACCTTAAATGAACCCCCTGGTCCCACTTCCCCTACAGTTGCTGCTCCATTTCTCTGATCCTTTACTGTAGATTACTCAAAAGAGTAGTGTATACTTGTGTCTTCCGTTCTCCTTCCAGTCTCTCCTGAACCCAGTCTAGGTTTGTGCCCAACAAGTCACCAAGCTGCCCCTGCCAAGGTCACCCATGACTCCACATGGCTAAATCCAATACGCAATGCTCAGTCCCCATTCCTATAGTGCCATCAGCAGCATTTGACATATTTGACCACCCCCTTCTCATTGAAATGGTTTGTTTACTTGGCTTCCCAAAAACCACATTGGTCTCTCAGTCTCTTGCTGGCTCCTTTCATCTAAACCCCCTCACCCTGGACTGAGGCTCAGTCCTCGGCTCTCTCTCCTCCCCAGCAACACACTTCCTCGAGGAATCTCATCAGGTACCATAGCTTTAAATACCATCTATAAATCAGCACCTGTCAACTACGTATCTCCAGCCTGACCTCCCCTCTAAACTCTAGACTTGAATTTCCAAGCACATTGGAAAATGGCTCAATTGGATCTCAGATTGAAGGGTTCCAAACTGAATTTCTCCTCTCCCCTGCACTCCAACCTGCTTTGACCACAGATTCCCTATCTTGGGAAATGACATTTCGGTGCTTCCTCGGGCACAAAACCTCACCATCATTCTTGACTCTTTTTCCCACAGCCAGTCAGTGTGCAAATCTGGTTGACTCTGCCAACAAAGTGTGTCCAGAATCCAACCTCTTCTTTATATTTCTAAGCTATCATTCTCTAGTGTAAGCCCTATAAAAGCAGGAATTTTTGTCTGTTTTATCCATACCTATGTCTCCAAGGTAGCCATAGTAGTTGCTTAATATTTGTTGATTGAATAAAATATAAGGATAGTAGAGTAAAAAAGTACCTCAGAGGCCAATAGGTCCACCCTCCTCACCCCTAAGCTACAGGGGAGGGAAATGTCCAGGATCACACAGAGTCCATAAAGTAGGAAAATGTCCAGGATCATACAGTGAGTCACTAAGACTGTGAGTTCAGATGCAATAGTTTCTTTCTCTCCTCCTCCTCCTCCCCCTCTTCTTCCTCATTCTCTCTCTTCCACCTCTATTTCCTGTTCCATGATTCTTTCATTCTCTTAGGCCAGTTGCCTTCACAAGATTGTAATTATGAACTCAAGCAGCTCAGACATTCATCCTCACATCTTCAGGAACTGTATGGAAATTGGGATCTCCCCTGACAAAGCCAGTGAGAATCCTGGGGAAGGCTCTGATTGGCTCAGCTTGTGTCACATGGGTACGGGATGGGCAAATCTGATTGGTCCACCTGGAAAATGTGCCTGCCCCTGTAGCTAAAAACTGGTATCTGTTAGCAAGGCATGCAGAGGGTTTGTGGGAGAGGGTCAGTGGCCAGACACCAACTTGCCCAGCCTTCTGATGGAGGGCCCCCCAATTTTATTTTGTGCAGGTGGAGGTTCTGGCACTTGGAGCTCTGCAAGGCCATTGCTCCCCTGCAGGCTGCCTGGGATGCCTTCTCCCAGCCTGTTCCAGACAGCTGTAACCAGATGCTGATCCAACTTCTCTTGTGTGGCTCCCTGGCTGCTACTGCCGCGGGTATGACCCATCACTGGCTGGTGTCCTCGCTGCTTTATCCTCTAGGACCTTCAGCCATGATGGCTATTGTCTGTGGCCTCCTGGTCTTCATGGGTCTGGGCCTGGTGCCCCCAGTCCGCTGCCTGTTTGCACTCAGTGTGCCCACCCTGGGCACAGAGCAGGGCCGCCGGCTGCTGCTGTCATATAGTACTGCCGCCCTGGCCATTACTGTGGTGCCAAACGTCCTGGCCAATGTAAGCGCAGCAGGACAGGTGCTGAGGTGTGTCACCGAGGGCTCCCTGGAGAGTCTGCTCAACACCACTGACCAGCTGTGTGCAGCATCCAGAGCTCTGGACCCTGCAGGCCGAGCGGGCAGCCGAGACCTGACATTCGAGACCCAGGGCAATGGCTCTGCCTTCTGGCTTCACATGCGTGGGGTCACACAGCGGGTCCTGGAGGATTTCTCTGGCCTGGAGTCCCTGGCCCAGGCAGCAGCACTGGTGACTCAGCAGGTGGTCACAGGGCTGTTTGTGCTGGGCCTGCTGGTAGAGTCAGCCTGGTACCTGCATCGCTACCTGACGGACCTGCAGTTCGACAATATCTACGCTACACAGCAGCTGACCCAGCAGCTGACACAGGCCCAGGCCACACACCTGGTGGCCCCTCCACCTGCCTGGCTACTCCGGGCAGCCCAGCTGAGACTGTCCCAGGAGGAGCTTCTGAGTTGTCTCCTGAGGCTGGGGCTGCTTGCCCTGCTCCTGGTGGCCACAGCTGTGACAGTAGCCACAGACCACATGGCCTTCCTCCTGGCACAGGCGGCCGTGGACTGGGCTCAGAAGTTGCCCACTGTGCCCATCACGCTCACGGTCAAGTATGATGTAAGTGTGAAAGTATGAAGATGAACAAAGAGCCATTTCCTTGAGGGAAGGGGGAGGATTGGTTCAACCTTTGACTTGCAATTAAATTTCGCTTGCCAAGTCATAACCGTTGAATGGCCTCTAAGGCCCTGGGCTATGAGTAGATGGACTTGAGTAGATGGACTCACTTGATTCCCACAATAGCCTATAACGTTCTGTTTTCAAGGGATTCTATTTTCACTCCCAGTTTCAGGTAAGGATGCTGATATCCAGAGTCCTTAAGATAACCTTCCCCCAAGGTCACTCCTTTGACAAGTGGCAGCATGTTCTAGACTCATTTTCCTCATTTGTATAAATTGGATCGATCCTCTTCACCCTACGAGGCTAGTATGAGTCTTAAAGTGTGGTCATGTCTCTAAAAACTCCATGCCACATTAAGAGATGTTTGATAAATAGTGGTTATTGTTAATAGTGCACATCTGTGTGAATTAGACTGGAGGAGGGCTTTGGAAGGTCTAGGTCAGGTGTCAGCCAATCATGGCCCCAGGATAAATCCAGCAACTTCCTGGTTTTGTAAATAAAGTTTTATTGGAACTCAGTCACGCCATTTGCCTATGTATTGCCCATGGCTGCTCTACCCCACAAAGCCCAAAATATTTACTATTTTAATAATAGTATGTAAATGTCTAATGTCTACTTACGATTGGATGTATTTACTATCAGATCAAGAGTTGTGTTTTTTTGTCTTTTCTTTTGCCACAAAACTTTTTATTTTTTTATTTTTAACAGTGAGATCTCAGCCAGGCATGGTGGTTCACACCTGTAAACTCAACCTCCAGCCAGTTAGGTCTTATAATAGTAACTATCAGCATTAACCAACCCTACTTAGCTTTTCTTCATATCTGCACCCATGCTTTAGGAGGCTGAGGTGGGAGGATCACCTGAGCCCAAGAGATTGAGGCTGTGGTGAGCCATGATGGTGCCACTGCACTCCAGGCTGGGTGACAGTGAGACCCCAATGAAAAAAAAAAAGGAAGAGACAGAGAGAGATCTCACACAAAAGTCCACTGTATAGAACATAACAAAGTGGGAGGATCACTTGAGCTCAGGAGTTTGAAACCATCCTGGGCAACATAGTGAAACTTGTTTCTACAAAAAACAAACAAACAGAAAAAGAATAAGCCAGGCATGATGGCGCACACCTGTAGTCCCAGCTGCTCAGGAGTCTCTACCTAAGACTCCCATCAGCCAAAGACAGCCCAACACCTGTCTCCACCCTACTTCATGCTAGCTCTATAATCGTAGCAGAAATTTTTCTTCTTATCCAATTTTACCTCTTATTGAAGTAAATAAAACAATCAAATCCACCATACTTTGCCTAGGTGCTATTACCAGTTTAGTCACAGCAATTTATGCATTAACACAGAATAATATTTTTAAAAATCATCTCTGATTCTCTGGGAAAGCCTGAGTCAGCCATGCCCATTCTCTCCCTCCAGCCAGTTACGTCTTATAATAGTAACTATTGGCATTAACCAACCCTACTTAGCTTTTCTTCATATCTGCACCCATGCTTCAGGAGACTGTGGTGGGAGGTTCACCTGAGCCCAAGAGATTGAGGCTGCGGTGAGCCATGATAGTGCCACTGCACTCCAGGTTGGGTGACAGTGAGACCTCAACTAAAAAAAAAAAAAAGGCGGGGAGAGAGAGATCTCACACAAAAGTCCACTGTATAGAACATACCAACGTGTCAGACCCTGAGCTAACAATAAAAATAGACTATATTTATCAAGTATTCATGATACACTAGGAAAGTGTTTTTCAAACTGCACAAAATCAATGTAATCAATTTAGGGGATCATGGTCAGCTTTTAAAAAATACTAGAAAATTAATGGAGTATATTGTAGGTGATAAGGGTTAATATTGTTTTGTGAATTTCTCTTCAATTAGAATACAATCTGTGCTTTGAAGGTAAAATGCATTTCTTACTGTAGAGAAAGGTGTCAGGCAATGTTCTGTGTTCCCTGATTTACTGTATTTCATAAAATCTAAAAGGCCGCCAATTACAAGTCACATCATTAATTTTATGTCTCCTTGGGCCAGAAAGCACTACCAATTAAACCTTGACACAATGCTTTCTTATCCCTTAGAATTTCAGTTGTATTTGTACAGAATAGTTCACACCTTATCTCATACAGTCTCATTTTATATCTTTCTCATGTATACATAAAAAGAAAAATAGGAAAGTAACTGGTTAGTTTTCCTAAAACACGCTCCCATACGAGCCCGACCAACTCTTCTGAATGACTCGTGCCAAGAAGCCTGTGTCGTGTGTCTGAGGCTTCTCCCTGAAGCCATTCTCTGTGCCTTTAAGTGCAGAGACACCCCACAATTGTCTCCAGCATTTTCTTCCAAGCCATGGACACCCACTCTACAAATTTCGGTGCCAGCACTCTCTGATCCTCTAGGGAAGCCTGAGTCAGCCATGCCCACTCCTCATGGCTTTAATGTTCTTTTATCTTTTCCGGGGGCTCAGGGAGTATCTCCTACTTTCAACAGAAGGATCTAGGGCACAGCAGGCCAGCCTTCTGCTCCTGGGTTAGCGACTCAACATAACCCAGCTCTGTTTATTCGCACAAACCTCCTTCTGGAGGTTGTTCCTTGGTGAGAAAATACAGGTAAGGGTGATCCCTCAAAAGCGAATATTTGCTTCTGTAATGTCACATGCATGTCCAGCTGCTCTCCCCTCAAAGGCACTGCAATCATTCACTTCTAAGCTAAACCAAAGCAGGATTATTTTTTGGGACATCTTGAAATGGCCACCAGTCTCCACCCACATGCCGACAACGCATATGACCTAAATGAGATAATGGCATGAGCCCTCAGGCCAAGTTTCTGCCTGCACATGCAGGGTCAATGGCCTTGGCTGCTGGACACAGTTACACATTTTATGGACTTTAAGTCGCCTTCTGATTTCAAAGATGCTAAAATATGGAAAAATATGCATCTCGAAATGGATGAAGTAAGGTAGTTCCTGTCAAAGCCACCGTGATCCTATGAGATAGATGTTACTATTATCATACCCATTTTATGGATGAAGATATTGAGGCTCAGAGTGGAGGAACTTGCCCAAATTCACCCAACTCATAAGTGGCGGACCAGGGCTGCACTGTGATTCTGTGGGGCCCAGACATGTTTACCTTCATGGGGCCCATCCTTCCTAAACAATCGATGATGGCAATGGTAAAAGACAAATATATTAATATTAGCTCATGAGACATAGTCTTCCGCTTAAAAGTTCATTTTGTTCTTCTGATTGTATATGAAATAAAACATTTCCGTGGGATCCTACAACTGTGGGCCCTAGCACTTGCCTACTGTGCTTCACAGAGAATTAGACCCTGGCAGACAAGGATCCATCCTAGTCTGTCTCCAAAGTTCCAGTGGTTAGCCTCTGACCTCCCTGCCTCTCCAGATACCACTCTTTCATGTTCTGACATACCCATGGAAACCGTAGAGCTGGGTGCTTATGAGCAGGTTAGGGCGGCCCACCCCAGCTGGGACTGAGCCCTGGGTGGGCCGCAGGTAACCCATGGTGGCTTTGGCCTTCTCAACTTTTCACAGGGCCTCCACCCCACAGGACTGTGCATATTTGGTGGGACTAGTCACTAATGGCTTGCAGGAGTAAATGCCCATAAATGTGAATTTGTTTTCTTTAAAATATTCTGCTCAAAGATAATAATGGCAATAGTAACATTTGGATGGTGCTTTTTTTATTTGACAAAGCCTGTTTCAGACTCCCGTTCTCATTTGGTCCTCCTCAAACCCTGGGAAGCGAGGGTTATTTCTGCACCCGTTCTGCTGATGGAAGCTTGGAAGGCTGGGTGAGCCTCCCGAGTGGTGCGGGACAGGCAGTGGCGGGTTGTCTGTTGACTGACGTTTTCCTCCTTTTTGAAGGCGGCGTACACCGTCCTGAGCTTCATCCCCTTCCTATTCAACCAGCCGGCTGCAGAGAGCCGCTTTCAGTCCAAGCACACTTCCCACCAGTGGGAGCTCGGCCTCACCTCGGCGCACTGCATGCTGCTGCCCGCCCGGCGCCCTCGCGCCGCCGCTCCCCTGGTCGCCGGGGCCCTGCAGCTCCTGGCCTGCTGCACGGTGCTCCTGGAGGCCTATGCCCGCCGCCTGCGGCACGCCATCGCCGCCTCTTTCTTCACCGCCCAGGAGGCAAGGAGGGTCCGCCACCTGCAGGCCCGGCTCCAGCGAAGATACGACAGGCAGCGAGGCCAGCAGTTGCCGTCCAGGACCCCCTCCTGCACCCGACATCCGGGCCTGCCTGCAAGCCCCGGTGTGGATAGACAGGCTGGCGGCATGCTGGACCCCTGGAAGAACCAGGAACAGTGTGGCAGAGCTTTGGAGTTGCCCAGACCAGACCGCAGCTGTAACCTTGGCCCTTCTGTGGCATCCCTCTGTGACCTCCGGCAGGTCACCTCACCTCTCTGAGCCTAGGTTTCTACATCTGCATAATGACAACGAATGTGACCGACTTGGCACAAAGGAATGTGGTAAGGAGGTATTGGGCATGATAGGCCTGGATCAGCAGTAAGGGACTATACAAAGGTCAAGTCAAGGATTACGTTCTTCCAGGCCCTTGGTAGGTGGGTGAGGGCTCTCAGCTGCATCACCTGCCTTCCCTGCTAGATGGAGACTTTGCATCACGAACTTACCTGAATGCTCCTGGATCTTAAGTATATGCCTCGGAATCCTCCAAGCTTATTTATGGTAATCTAAAATGTTGGTTGTATAAATAAATGTATTTATTAAGTCTTAGATTATGTTATTCCTCTGCCTCAGATTCCTTCAGGGACTTTCTGTCTAGGATTGCCAGGCTTAACAAATAAAAACACAGGACATCCAGTTCCATTTGAATTTTTAATAAACAACAAATACTTGTTTAGTTATAAGGAAAACTTAAGACAAATTAAATTCAATAGAGTTTAACTGGGTGAAGAGTGTAGCCCCCAGAACCAAAATAGGTTCAGAGCGATTCTGGGGCTGCCACAAGGCTGGTAATATTTATAAATGGAACAAGGAAAGTGAGGTACAGAAACAGCTGATTGATTGGCTGCAGCTTGGCATTGCCTTATTTGGACAGGGCTTGAACAGTTGACTGCCTGTGAGGGCCAGGACTGAAACCCAAGTAGTCAGACAGCCACAGTCCATGATCTTAACTGGCCTCTCTACTAAATGTACTGTCCCTGTTGACAACCACACTCAAATCAGTTTATCTCTTTAGCTCTTCAGACATAACCAGGATTATAAGTTGGGTGGGTACTCATTCTTTTGTTGTTAAAGAGCACTGATATGTCACTAGTTATTTATCCCCCCCATAGATGGCCAGGTGGTGTCTAATTTTTGTTATTGTAAACAATACTGCAATGGACATCTTTGCACATGCCTCCTTATCCACATCAGACGTTTTCCTTAAAGGCGATGTAGAATTTTCTGAAATACACAGGCTACTTTTGAGGTTTTCATTTTCAAGTGTGTTAGTTGGTTTGTCTAAGATGGCCCCCAATGACCCCTTCCGCCTGGTGTTCATGACCTTATGTGATCTCCTCTCCTTGAACATGAATAAGACCTAGACTTGCTGCTAGCTAATCAAATATGAAACAAAACGATGAGATGTCACTTCTGTGATTAGGTTACATGGAGTCACAATTTCCATTTTTTTTTTTTTGAGTTAGAGTTTTACTCTGTCACCCAGACTGGAGGGCAGTGACATGCTCATAGCCACCCCAGCATCGACCCACTGGACTCAGGGGATCTTTCTGCCTCAGCCGTCCAAGTAGCCAGAACTACAGGAGCACGCTACCACGCCCAACTAATTTTTTGATTTATTGTAGAGATGAGGTCTCACCATATTGCCCAGGCTGGTCTCAAACCCACAGGCTCAGGCAATCCTCTCACCTCAGCCTCCCAAAGTGCTGGGATTACAGGCTTGAGCCAGCACGCCCGGTACTTTTTTTTTTTTTTTTTTGAGTTGGGACTCTCACTCCATTGCCCAGGCTAGAGTCCATTGGCACGATCATGGCTCACCACAGCCTCGGCCTCCTGGGCTCAAGCGATTCTCCTGCCTTGGCCTCCCAAAGTGCTGGGATTACAGGTATGAGTCACTGCACCCAGCCCATAACTTCCATCTTGCTAGCTAACTTTCCCTCTTGCTTTCTTCTTGGCATGCACCCTTGATGAAGCAAGATGTCATGTTGGTGACCCCACAGAGAATAAACTGAGGTCACCTCTAGCAATAGCCAACTGAGGTGCCAGACCTATAGCCCTCAAGGAATTCCATTCTGCCATGACCTTCCAAGTGAGCTTGGAGGTGGAATCTTCCCCTTTTGGGTCTTCTTAAGACCCAAGACCTGACTGACACCTTGACTGTAGCTGGTCAGAGACCCTGAATCAGACTCAGGGAAGCCACATCCAGGCTCCTGAGACACGGAAGCTATGAGATAAGAAGTGTTGTTTTAAACCACCACATTAGTGATCATCTGCTATGCGTGCGTACTTAAGGAATACAGCTGGGATTCCCCACAGCCAACCCTGAGACAAGGGTTTACATGCAGGTAGCTTAATTAGGAGGTGAGTCCAGGAAGCACCAGGAGGGGAGTGAGAGAAGACAGGGAAAACAGCATAACCAGGATGCATGACTGAGCAGGTGAGTGCTGTGGGCAGCTGACATTCAGTCCCTCTGGGGCCTTCTGGGAAATGGTGGTTTTCCCCCAGCGGACAGGGAATCTGGGTATTTATTCCCTAACTCTCAGCTGTCCCAGTGAGAGTTAAGAATAAAGTTTTTTCCTTCTATATTCAACACTCAACACAGAACACTTCTGAGATCAAAGCGTGTGGGGACATCGCGATTCTCCCATGGACACCAAATGCAGAGCCTCTGATTCAATTCTACTCCGACTCTATTGACCTGCAGTCAGAATCAGGCCCCATAGGCTAAGGGCCCTGTCCCACAAGACGGTCCCCACTTCAGATACCAATTGCAAGTAGTAGATTGCCACCTACTGGCTATACACTGGGGCGGGCTCCCATGACTTTCTGCTTGGGTATGATAATTTGCTGGAATGGTTCATAGAACTCAAGAAAGCACATTTACCCACTTTTTTTTTTTTTTTTTGAGTTGGAGTCTTGCTCTGTCGCCCAGACCGGAGTGCAGTGGCCGCTCCCGGCCATTGCAGCCTCGACCTGCGGGGCTCCGGCGATCCTTCCGCCTCCGCCTTCCGAGTAGCTGGAACTACAGGCGCGCGCTACCAAGCCCGGCTAATTTTTGATTTCTTGTAGAGATGAGGTCTCGCCAAGTTGCCCAGGCGGGTCTCAAACCCGCGGGCTCAGGCCATCCCCTCACCTCAGCCTCCCAAAGGCGCGGGATGACAGGCTGAGCCACCGAGCCCGGCTTTACCCCCTTATGAAGAAGGTTACAACGAATACTGATGAGCAGTTGAATGGAAGACGCGTATAGGGCGAGGACAGGGGAAGAGATGCAGAGCTTCCTGACCTCACTAGTTGTGCCACCCTTGGGAACCTCTACGTGTTTAGCCGCCTGAAGCTCTCCGAATCCTGCAGTCCAGGGATTTCTATGGAGGCTAAACCACGTAGATATGATTGACTACTAATTCCATCTCCAACCCATCTCCCCTCCTTGGAGGATGGGGGGTGATGCTGAAATTTCAAAGCTTCTATGACTTGGCCTTTCTGGTGACACTCCCATCCCTCAGGAAATTCCAGGGGACTTAGGACCGCTGTGTCAGACATTCCTGTCACCTCAGAAATTAAAAAGGTCTGAGTTCTGTCAGGAACAGCAGTCAAAGGCCAAAGATTAGAACAAAAGATTCTCCTAGCATCCTTATCTACAAGGAGATCTGTGTCAGGAACTGGAGGTAGAATGTATGCAAGAGATGGATGACGTATTGCTTCACACACTGGCCCAAGGCTGCTTCTGGTGATGGGGGGAGGGAGAAGATGCCTTCCGAGATGGTCTCCAGAGCTCACAAGAGGATGCCCACAGCCTGTGTGGGAACTGGACATGCCAAGTGGACATGGGTGGGGCTCTGACAGCATCTTCTCCCCCATCTAAATTGGGAAGAATGTAAGAGTGGGAACAGTAAGTTCAGATTCCACCCTTAGCTGCTATATGATGTTGAACGCATCGCCAAATCTCCCTGTGCCCCGGGTTCCTTTCCCCTTTGTTGGGGATGACAGAGGAACCTCACATCTGTGTGAGGTAAGCATGGAAGGAACATCTTGGCCCTTAACATTCTTGGTTTCCACTAACATTCTATTCATTTCTTCAACAAATATTTGTTGAACACCTATTATTTGCCAAGCCCTGTGCTAGACTCTGATGATACCGTTTGCGCAAGCTCTATAGGGGGCTTGCATTCAAGAGATTGGCAGCAAACAAACTGAAAACTAAGTAACCAAGATCATTTCATAGAGAAACAGAGGCTACGGAGGGTGTGAGATAGGGTGGCCATGGAAGACCTCCCTGAGCAAATGTCATGTGAGTTGAGATTCAAAGAACGAGCCAGAACTAAGCATGCAAAGCGAAGGGGAAAGACCATTCTAGGCAGAAGAAACTTCACAAATGTGATGTTTCCAGAGGACAGAGGTAGTTAGATAGCTTGCCTGAGGCTCTGACTTTTTTCAGGAACCCCTCACCAGACCATCTGTTGGGCGACACGCCCAAGGAAGAGAGAAAAGTGATAGCTAATTCTAGCCTTGCTGACAACCCCACTTAGTCTCAGGACCTTATGCTCTGGCCTAGGGATACAGGAGCACAGAGCTGGGCCCCCGTGTCGTGGTATTTTCTTCTGTGTTCTATCCATAGCCTTCTGGGGGTAGGCATGTGGGTCATGATTGTGCCCACAGATGAGAACCTGAAGTTCAGAGAGGATTATGGGATTTTCCTAGAGTCACAGTGGTAAAGTTAACTTTTTTCCTACCCAAGGAAGACACCCGGACTTCCAAACAAGTGATGGGGGAGGGGCCTTATGTCCCTTGTCTGAAGCAGAGGAGCTGGCCCTGGGGTCTTCCAGGTAGAGACCTTGAGTTGTCAAAGGACTTGAAAAGGTGGCAATGCTGGGCGCCCTCTGCTGGCTGCCATAGGCTCATCCTCGGGACAAGAGTCAAGAAGGAAGGAAAGGGGAAGCGAGGACCAAGTCCCCTACTGTCTACCTCGCTCCCGGCCTGGAACTGCATTCAAGTGCTGGGTTCCAATCCTACGCCAGCACGTGCTGGCTAGGGCAACAATGTCAGCAAATTCCTCATCCGCTCCGTGTCTCAGCGTTTCCAAGTGTAGACTGTGGGTCGTGATGCCTAAGTGCTGAGTCAATGCCAGGGGAGTGGGGGGTGACAGGTGTTGGAAAGAGTCCAAGGAGAATGAGTCTTGCTTATTGGTACACTTCGCAATTATTTTTAAAACCATTTTATTGAGGTATAATTTATATATGATAAAATCCACGCCTTGCAAATATGCAGTCTAATAATTTTGAGTGACTATATTGCTGTGCAAGCATCACCACTTTCCAGTTTAAGAGCATTTACACTACGCTAAAAAGTACCTTCATTTCTGTTTCAGTTCAGTCTCCACCTTTACTCTTAACCCAAGGCAGCTGCTGATCTATTTCTGTCTCCGCAGTTTGGCCTTTTCTGGATATTTCACATAAATGGTTCATACAATAGGTGGTCTTTTGTGCCTGGATTCTTTCACTTAGCACAATAAAAGTTTCTTCATGTTATAGCATGTATCAGTAGATCATCCCTTTTTAGTGCTGAGTGGTAGTCCATTGTGCACAATGTATCTAATCACCAGTTCTTGGAAATTTGTATTGTGTCCAGTTTAGGGCTATTATGAATAATGCTGCTGTGAACATTCACATACAAATCTTTGTGTGGATATATCTTTTTCATTTCTCTTGGATAGATACTTTAGGAGTGAAATCTCTGAGAAGTGTGGAAGGTGTATGTTTAACTTTTTAAGAAAGAATTTGCCAACTGCTTTCTAAAGAGGCTGCTCCATTTTACATATCCGCCAGTAGTGTATAATGGTTCCAGTTTCTCCATTCCCTTGAAAACATTTGGTGTGATCTTTTTTTGAATTATAGCCATTCTAATGGATGTTCTAATCTACTTTTCCACTAATAATATGAACATATTTTCATACATTTAATATCTCTTCTTTGGTGAAATGTCTCTTCAAATATTTGCCCAATGTTTATTGGGTTTTTTGTCTTATTTTGGGGTTATGAGTATTCTTCACATATTCCAGATACAAGTCCTTCTTCAGAAACATGATTTGCAAATATTTTCTCCTAGTCTGTGGCTTGTCCTTTTTTTTTTTTGTTGGTGATGTCTTTCAAAGAGCAGAAGTTTTCATTTTGACAAAGTCTAATTTATTACTTTTTTTTGCAGATTGTTCTGTTTGTTTCATAACTAAGAAATCTTGGCCTAACCCACCATCACAAAGACTTTCTTCTATAAGTTTTCTAGTTTTAGCTCTTATATGCATGTCCATGCTCCATTTTGAGATAATTATTGGTATGTTCTGAATAAGAGTCTTTTTTTTTTTTTTAACATATGGATGTCTGATTCTCTGAGGAGTTTGTTAAAAGACTTCATTAAATTGCCTTTGCATGTTTGTCACAAATGGATTAACCATTAATGGGGATTTACTTTTGGACTCTCTATTCTGTTCCATTGATTGAGTTCTCTGCCCCCAAGTCAGTGCTGCACTGTGATGTCTGCTATAGCTTTTCTAAGCATTTTATTAGTTGTATAAGCAAAGTTGCTTTGCTTCTCTCAGCCTCATGTCCTTGTTTTAAGAGAGGGAATAATAGATTCTACCACCCAGATTAGTTATGAGTTGGAACATTATTTCTTTCACTTTCAACCTCATAATATCAACATATGTAGTATTATTATTATTATTATTATTATTATTATGTGTGTGTGTGTGTGTGTTGGAGTCTCACTCGGTCACCCAGACTGGAGGGCAGTGACTGCTTCCGGCCACCGCAGCCTCGACCTGCTGGGCTCCAGCGATCCTTCCGCCTCAGCCTTCCAAGTAGCCGGAATTACAGGCATGTGCTACCACACCCGGCTGATTTTTTGATTTACTGTAGAGATGAGGTCTCACTGTCCAGGCGGGTCTCGAACCCACAGGCTCAGGCAATCTACTCACCTCAGCCTCCCGTGGGATTACAGGCTGAGCCACCAAGCCCAGCTAACATATGTATTATTGATTCCATTTTGCAGATAAGGAAATTGAAGTTCAAGGAATCAATAATACATATGTATTACATCCATATATATGTTGTCAAGTAAGTGGCACATGGGCCACTTACATGGGCCATGTAATATGTAAACAACAAGGTGAGTCAGTAATAGAGAAAGGAATAGAACTCGGGGATCCTGCACCCCAGTTCAGGGATATTCTGGTTTTGTTTTTATACCCATTAGTGGAGCCTAGGATGAGTCAGGTGTGGAAAGAGGAAGACCCCAAGTAGGGCTTAGAAGGCCTGAGGGGGTCTCATGGGACAGAATTGCTCTTTAATAAGACCTGGTGTGATAATTTTAGCAGAAAATTTCAGAAAGGGTAGCGGAATCAGCACTTCTCTGCATTCTAATGTTGCTCTTCTCTCTAGAACATGAGTTTTGTGGAGGCAAAGAACGAATTGTCTGTTTTCATTGGTCAGGAGGTGCAGGTAAAATAACTGACTGAAAGTTGCTTTGGCATGAAGTTACTTCATTATCTCACATAGCGAGTGGTCGGGAGGCAGGTGATTCTGAGAAGGAAGCAGCACTCAGCCTCTTCATCAAGGGCACCAGGATCTCCTTGTCTTTCCAGTCTGTCATCCTTGATGTCTTGGCTTTATATTTTTAGGCTCATCATAAGATGGCCACCGCAGCTCCAAAGTGATGTCCTTGTGCAACCAAGTTCAAGACCACTTAGAGTTGTTGATGTGCTGTACTGCTTGCAAAGATTGTAGCACAGAGCCAGGCCCTTAGAAGGGTTTCAGCAAATGCCTATGGAATGAACACTTGTAATGCTAGATGTTTGTTCTGATGAGCTCAGAAGTCAGATTGAGTGCTTCTGGTCTCTGGGGCCTATGTGAGGTGTCTGTGCCTAGCTTCAAGGGGGCTGGGAAAGTATTTGGCATTCTCAACTTTTCCAGTAGGAGGTAGTCTCACCCATGTAAAGAACAAAGAGGGGAGAAGCAGCAAGATGGCGACGGGGCAACCCGGTCTCTGAAGCCCTCTGCAAAGGAGATCTGCAGTGGGTCTCTGACTCTCGCCCCAGGGGGCTGGGGACCCAACATCGCAACCTGCTCTTCATACAGAGCTTGGCCGTTGCCACCGCTGGGACATCGCAATGGACTGGACAGTTACTGCAGTGCAAACAGTGCCGCTGCCGCTGCTGCCCCTCCCCCCGCCGCCGCTGCCGTCGCCGCCGCTGCAGCGGCCTCTGTGACGGGTAGCACATCACACCACCCAGCCCGAGGCGATCCACATCAAACCCCTTCAGGGAAGATCTGCTGGGATCACTGCCACCTCTCCTGCGTCCGAAACTGTCCTGCCTGCCCGGCATAAGGCTCCTGTTGCCTGCTCAGAGGCGGGCAGCCATCTTGATCCTGTCCGGCCCTACCCCCTCTGGGGCGAGCAGCTGAGATAGCACCACCTACTGGCGATTCAAGGTAACAACACCGAAACGGGAGAAACAAGCTTGATAAAGACATAGGCCAGAGTGGTGAACAGAGGGTGATCTGAACCATCCTTCACAGCAGACCAGGGGCAACTGACCCTAATTGCAAACTAATTTGCCAGCTTGAAAAGAAAACTAGAAATCAGACCTGAAAGGACATTGGACTTAAACGAAATGTCTCAGAGTGTGCTTCATTGATTCTATTAGTTTAATGACTTAATTCTATTTCTACTGTATTGTTCCCTTTTTTCTTTTTTCCTTTTCCTGTTCTTCTCTTTTCTTCTCTCTGTAAACCATATCTTTGTATAGAGGAACAGCACACTAACAAGGTGGTTGGTTAGCTTGTATGTTAGCATTACTATATGTTTTATTTTTTATTTTTTTGTATGAGTTGGTTCATCTGTAGCTGTGGTCTATTGTTTTTGTCTGTTTCAGTATAGGACTCTCTATCTATTTGTTGGCACACTCGTTTGTTTCCCTCTTACTCCTCTATCTCTCCACTCCCCTCTTCAACCCACTATCTGCTCCATTCTCTCCCCTCTGCTAACCACATTTTATTTCAGGGAGTAAACCTACAGCCCCACTGCACGGACAGATTCCAGGGCAGTGGGAAGTGGGTTCCACGTTATCCACACACCTGTCAACGAATACCAGGACCTGCAGACAGATTTTGAATGACAGCTTTCCCCTTAAGTAAATCTCAAAACTGCAAAAAGGACCACCTCCAACCTACAGTGCAACAAAGTAAGAGGACATACATAAAGAACAGGAGATTGAACAAACAGAAGTAAAACCAATCCCTTTACCCCTGAATAACAGAATTAAAGAAGACGGTGACGTGGAGGGAAGGAAAAAGTAGGGAGGGGGAAAAATGGCACAAATGAAGAAAAACCAAAAGAAGAATATAGGTCTCACACAGACCCCTGGGAGATCAGACACTGAGA
>NW_007258722.1:134023-134791 GCF_000164805.1 Carlito syrichta
GACAACAAACAAACAGGGAACAAACTTGTAAGAACTTTATGACAGGGATCAACTCTTGCATTTCAATTATTAGCCTAAATGTGAATGGACTAAATGCACCACTGAAAAGACATAGAATGACAAAATGGATAAAATATCATCAGGCAACAATCTATTGCCTTCAAGAGACTCACCTCACTAGAAAGGACACCCACAGACTCAAAGTAAAAGGATGGGAAACAAACTTTCAGGCAAACAGAATACAAAAGAAAGGAGGAGTAGCAATCTTAATTTCAGACAAAATACCCTTCAAGCTATTAAAAATCAAAAAAGATACAGAAGGCCACTACATAATGATAAAAGGCTCAACCCATCAACAAAAAAATCTATCCTAAACATATATGCACCCAACATAGGTGCGCCAACTTTCATAAAGCAACTTCTTGGAAAACTAAAGAAAGATATTGACTCTAACACTATCATAACTGGGGACTTTAATACCCCACTCACAACCCTAGACAGATCATCAGGACAAAAAATCAGCAAGGAGATCCAGAACCTCAATGTGACTTTGGACCAAATGGACTTAATTGATACCTACAGAACACTCCATCCAAAGACCACAGAATACACATTCTACTCATCACCACATGGAACATATTCTAAGATTGACCACATACTCGGCCATAAATCAAGCGTAAGCAGATTTAAAAGGACCGAAATTCTGCCAAACACCTTCTTGGACCACAGTGGAATAAAAATAAACATTGACACCAACAAAGTCCCCAG
>NW_007258723.1:0-394 GCF_000164805.1 Carlito syrichta
CTGTGGGTTTATTGTAGATGGCACTTACTATTTAGAGGTATGTTCCTTCTATACCTAGGTATTTGAGGGTTTTTATCAAGAAGGGATGCTGGATTTTATCAAAAGCCTTTTCTGCTTCTAATGAGATAATCATGTGGTTCTTGTTTTTACATCTGTTGATGCATTTAATGACATTTATGGTCTTGCAAATGTTGAACCAGCCCTGTATCCTGGGGATGAAGCCTACTTGGTCATGGTGGATGATTTTTGAGGTGTGATAATGGATCCAATTTTCAAGAATCTCATTGAGGATTTTTCTTCTATGTTTATAAAGGATATTGATCTGTGGTTCTCTTTTTTTGTTGGATCTTTACCCAGTTTGGATATCAGTGTGATGTTAGTTTTGTAAAATGAT
>NW_007258723.1:1325-6766 GCF_000164805.1 Carlito syrichta
TTTAGAGTCCATGTCCTTGTAGGCTTTGGGGAAATGTTGTTGGTGTTGATATATTTTTTTATTCTGCTGTGGTCTGAGATTGTGCATGGCAAGATTTCAACCTTATGGAATTTTTTATGCTTGATTTACGGCCAAGGATGTGATCAATCTTGGAGTATGTTCCATACGGTGATGAGTAGAATGTATATTCTGTGTCTGTTTGTTGTAAAAATCTGTAGGTATTGATTAAGTTCATTTGGACAAGGGTCAAGTTTAAGTTCTGAATGTCCCTTTTGGTTTTTCTGCCTTTTTGATCTATCTAGGTCTGTTAGTAGGGAATTCAAGTCCCCTACATAATAGTGATAGAGTCAATATCTTTTTTAGTTTACTTAATAGTTGCTTCATAAATGCTGGTGCTCCTGTGTTGGGTGCATACATGTTTAGGGTGGATGTTTCTTGTTGATGGATTGAACCTTTTATCATTATGTAGTATCCTTTTGTATCTTTTAAAATTTTTGATAGCTTAAAGGTTGTTTTGTCTGATATTAAGATGACAACTCCTACATTCTTTTGTGATCCATGTGCCAGAAATTTGTTTTCTATCCTTTAACTTTGAGTCTGTGTGTATCCGTTGTGGTGAGATGAGTCTCCTGGATGTAGCAAATAATTGGATCATGGTTTCTTATCCAGTCTGCCATTCTGTGCCTTTTCAGTGGTGCATTTAGTCCATTCACATTCAGGCTGATTATTGGAACACATTGCTTATCCCTGTCATGAAATTCTTATAAAGTATTTTCTTTGTTTGCTTGTTTTCTTTTGGCTTTGGGGTTGTTGCATGTGTGTGTTTTCAATTTTCCTATTGTGCTATATTCTCTGTTGAGTCTGTGCTCTGCTGTTCTCTTGGGAAGTTGTGGTCATTCTTTTTTTTTCTTTCTTCTGTGCTTAATACGTTTTTAAGTGTCTCCTGTAGAGCTGGTCTGGAAGCTGCATAATCTCTTAGGGATTGGATGTCTGGGAAGGATTTTAATTCTCCATCACTGATGAAGCTGAGCATGGCTGGATAGGAAATTCTTGGTTGAAATTGCTTTTCTTTGAGGACTTTGAATATAAGATTCCCGTCCCTTCTTACTTGTAGTGCTTCTGCCAATAGGTCTTCTGTCGTTCTGGTTGGTTTTCCCTGGTGGGTAGTCTGACCTTTCCCTCTTGCTTCCTTTAGGATTTTTTTCTTTTGTGCCTACTTTGTGTAGGTGAATTACTGTGTGTCTATGGGTTGGTCTTCTCATTTGAATCTTGTGGGGATTCTCTGTATCTCCTATGCTTGGTTGGTCACATCTCTGGTGAGATGGGGAAAGTTTTCTTGGATTGTCTCCTGGAATATTTGTTCCAAGTTATTCTCATTTCTCTTTCTTCTTCTGGGATACCAATCAGGCATGGTTCGGCCTCTTGATATAATCACGCATCTCTTGTAGGCTTTGTTCTTCCTTTCTGAGTTTTCTTTCTATGCTTTTCACAGATCTGGTTAATTCCATGTTCTGATCTTCAAGTTCTGAGATTCTTTCTTCAACTAGTTTAATTCTGCTTTCTATGCTTACCATCTTGTTGTTTATTTTCTGGATGAAATTTTTATTGCCAGAATCTCTGTTACAAGTTCTTTCAGTGTTGCATCTTGTCTTTCTTACGTCTTGTTCACTCTTTCCAACCATTCCCTGAACCCTGTTGTATTCTGGGGCCAATTGTTGGTGACTTCCATTGTTTGGGCACCAAGGTCTGATTTCTCAGGAGTTTTTTCTTTGGTAGACTTGGAATTGCCTGAGGTCTTCCTTTGATTTTTCCTCATTTGTGACAGATTTCTTGTTCTTTTTTTTTTTAGTTCTGTTATTCAGTGTCAATGGAAAAGGCTTTCCTTTCTGATGTTTGCTCAATCATCTATTCTTCCCTGATTGGGGCTCTGGATTTGTTCTATTTTGAAATGGAAATAGGATGGTGGATTGGAAGCTTTGCTGTCTCTTGTAGTTTTTGAAATTTGAATAAACTAGGGGATGGGACACTAGGAATCAGAAACTACTTGCTAACTAAAATGTTCACTTACTGTGGTATGTGTTCCCTGATATCCACTCCCCACCACCACTCTATATGACGATGCAAAGCAGAAACCCATGTAAAAGCAATTGAACACATATACACACACACCCTAAAACAAGCTGGAATAGCAACAAAGCAAAATAAAACGAGCAAAAAACCTAAACACACACATACATGCCTAGCTCAAAGTGAATAGAAAAGAAAAACTGAAAGACCAGAGTAAAATAATAATAATAATAATAATAATAATAATGATAAGGATTCAGGCCAAACCCTCACACATATATTGACACAAACCTTAACCTATGAAAAAATGAATATTAAGAAACCCAGAAGAACAAAAGAGCAAAAACCACCACCAACAACAAAATCAAAAGATGAACACTCAATCCTTCACATACACACATAAACAGAAAATGATAAATAAAAGAAAAAAAGAGACAGAAAAAGAAAAGAAAAGAAAAAAATTGGGGGGATGCAGATCAAATCCTCACATGCACAAAGGAAAAATATTTTAAAAATACATAACAAACAATCAAAATGTTTTTAAAATTGAAAACTAAAAAAAAAAAATCCCTGGCTTCTTGTTACAGGCTCTGTAATTGTTCCTCTAATCAGGTCACTCCTGCAAAACCACCTCTTTTACTTTCTCCTCAGGGAATGAAGCATGGAAGAAGGAGGGACAGTGGTGGTGGGTAGGGCTGCAGTTCTCCCCTCCCACTCTTGTATGGTCAGGGCGATCTCCTCCCATGGGGAGGTACGGGATTGTCTCTTCCCCAGGTATGTACTCTCACTGGGGATGCCCCAGTCGGGCCTATCCTGGAATGGAGTCCTCCTATTGTGACTGATGTCCAGGCTCTGCCTGGGTTTGTCCCTCTCAGTCGTGGCTCAGCTGTGTGGGTCTAACAGTCAGAGGATTGCTGGGGAGGAGGGGGTTTGGGTCAGCCCTGGACTCACCACTGATCTCTTTGGAGTTGTTCCTCATCCTTTTCTGGCCACGACCTTTGTCCCATGGCTGAATCAGGGTAGGAGATGGGATGCTGGAACTCAGAACTCGTCTGGTCCCTCTGAAGTTTGTCTCTCAGGATATTCCCTCTGGGACACAATCAATCCCTGAGTAGTTGATCCACCAGTCACAGAGATCGGGTCTGTTGCACCGTGATGAGCAACTCGGAGCACTTTCCTGTCCCACCTTCAAGATGGTGGTGGGGTGCCTCTCTTGTCCTTTTCCATGGGAACTTGCCTCTGTACTCCCTCCGCAGTCCCTCCCAGAGCCCTTCCAAGTGCTGAAGTGGTGAGGGAAAGCCAGGAGCTGGCAGTCTCTCTCCTGCTTCAGTGGTGAGGGAGAGCCTGGGAGGATAGTTTCTCCCACTGCTTTTTCAAAGGAAAACTTCTGTCCATTAAAAAAAAACAAACAATGGCACTCAGCAATATTTTAATGTAACTGCTTCTCAAGTTTCTGACTGGCTTTGTTTATTTTCCAGTGGCTTCAAATAGTTGTCTTTAATATTTTTATTCATGTTGCATAACATTTATCTATGGGAAGAGCTGTCAGATTCTTCACACTATTCCTAACTCCCTTTTTAGGTGATATCTCACATTAATTGCTTTTCTTTGTATTGATAACATAAATAAAAAATAAAAATTTTAAATGTTGATTTCAGTAGCACCAAAAACATGAAACAATTACAATTAAATTTAAGTGTATTCTACACTTAAAACCACAAAATTAATGAATTAAACATAAAGAAAACTCAAATATGGAGATATTTAATCTATGTATCTAATGCCCTCTTAATCAAAATTCCAGCAGGCTGTGTTGTAGAAATTAACAAGCTATTTCTAAAATTTATATGAAATCGCAAAAACCTAAGAAATCTTGGAAAAGGAAACTTAGACGATTTAAACTCTGATTTCAAAATTACCATAGGACAACAATAATGAAAATAGTGTGCTATTGGCAAAAACGTTGGTAAAGGAAAAATAGAAAACAATCACACACATATACAGTCGATTTAACTTACACAAAGTTGACTATGCAATTTAATGAAGAAAATAAAATATTTTCAGGAAATAATACTGAAACAACAACACTTTGTCATAAGAAAAATAAAACAGGGTAACCCCTTTGGGTCCCCTCCTATTGTGGGAGATTTTCTGTCCTCTCAATAAATCCTGATTTCTCATAAAAAAAGAAAACAAGACATAAAGCAAAAAATAAAATAAAATAAAGTAATCCCCACTTAATCTTATATATATTTTAAGAAATGAAGCACAGACATAAACAGAGAAGTATAGAGTAACTAAAATAAAACATAGGAGAATAGTGTCATTATCTTGGGGTAGGAAAAACTTTATAACCAGAACATTTTTTAAAAAGACATTTAAAAAGCTAATAAATCAAACTATCCAATTAAAAACTACTCATCAAGGAGCAGAATAGAAGAAAAAAATGATGTAACCACTCTACAAGAAATAACAATTTCTATTAAGCTAAACATAGACATAGTATGTATATTTCCATTCATACTTGTAGGGATACACTTTAGTGCTTCATTCATAATAATGAAAAACTAAAAACAACACAAATTTTCATAACAGGTAAACAAATAAACTAAGTGTAGAATATGTATACAATGAAAAGGAATAATCATGACAAAACATGTATAAGTACAAAAAGCATTATATCGAGAGGAAGAAAAGAGAAACACCGTACATATACAATATAATTTCATTTTGAGCTGACAGAACAAGAAAATTTATAATGGCAATAGAAATCAGCTCAATTTTCCTTGGGGCTTTGATTGGAAAAAACCATGAAGAAATTCTCTGAAGTGATTGAAAATGTTCTAGATCTTGAATTCAGGTGTGATTGTCTATGCATATACATTTGTCAAAATTCAGTGAACTCTACACTCATGATCTCTATGTTCTGTTTTATGTAAATAATACCTCAATTAAAAAATATATTGATTTCATAATGTAAATTAATGAAAATAAAGCTTAAAGTCTTCTGGATAAATAATTTTACATTAAAGAGGAGTGAAAAACTTTTTGATGTTTAGAGAAAATATACATTTTAAAATCACCTTCATTTATGATGCTTTAAAAATGACATTTAAGTTCATTTGGGGGTGAATCTCTGTTCTTATTACTATCATAAACATAACTTTTATTTCCATTTTTATGGTGAATA
The DNA here is from genome assembly GCF_000164805.1 of Carlito syrichta. Lineage (NCBI taxonomy): Eukaryota > Metazoa > Chordata > Mammalia > Primates > Tarsiidae > Carlito > Carlito syrichta. The sequence goes on from NW_007258723.1 coordinate 6,583, forward strand.
TGTGTTTAAGTTAAATAAACTACTACAAATGTAATATAATACTATGAATAAATAAAGCATGATATATGTTCTTTGAGAAAAGTAAACTGCATTAGGTATCCCCAATTGCGTCTTACATATGAGTTGGTATTTTTTCTAATATTAAAAGCTTGAAATAAGATGATTGTCAGAGTTAGATCATTTG
>NW_007258724.1:0-962 GCF_000164805.1 Carlito syrichta
AGACAGCTAGTTAACTCATTTTCCAAATTGTTAAAACATTAACTAACTCGTCAACCAACTCATTAAAACAGCTAGCTATCTCATTAGCCAACTAGTTAAGTCAGCTAGCTAAATCAGCTAGCTAACTAGCTAGCTAGGTAACTCACCAAGCTAAGACAGCTAGCTCACTAGTTAACTAGCTATTTAAGTCAGCTACTTAAGTCTGCAACCTAACTTGTTATCTATTTAACTCAGCTAGTTATTCAACAAGCTAAATATTTAGCTAACTATTTAATTCAGGTAGTTAAGTTGCTAGCTAACTAGTTATGGCAGCCAGTTAATTAAGCTAGCTAAGTAGTTATGTCAGCTAGCTAAGTCAGCAAGTTAAGTCAGCTTTCTAATTTACTTAGCTGGTTAAGAAAACTAGCTAGGTAATTAACTAACAGGTTAAGTCAGCAGATGGAGTCAGTAGTTAGCTAGTTAACTAACGTGTTAAGTCAGCTGGTTGAATCAGCAGGCTAGCTAGTTAGCAAACGGATTGATTCAGCTGTTTGAGTACGTTAACTAGCTAGTTAGTTAGCCAGTTAAGTCATCTGGATTAGTCAGCTGGATAGCTTGTCAGCTAAAGAGTTAAGTCAGCTGATTGAGTCATCTAGCTAGCTCATTACCTAATGAGTTGCCAGATGATTAGTCAGCTAGCTAGCATGTTAGATAATGAGAAAGTTAACTTCATAGACATCTGGTTAAGTCAACTAGCTAGATAGACAGCCAACTATTTAAGTCAATTGGCTAGCTAGGTAATTTGCTAGTTAAGTCAGCTAGTTAAGTCAGCTGGTTAGCCAGCTGACTAGCTGGTAGTGAGCCAGTTAAGTCAGTTGGCTAGCCAGCTGGCTAACAGGTTAATTCACCTAATTAAGAGAGCTGGCAAGCCAACTGGCATTGTAGGTAGCTAGCTAGTTAAGTCAGCTAGATAACCTCCTGTC
>NW_007258724.1:2151-3314 GCF_000164805.1 Carlito syrichta
CTAGTTTAGTCAGCTGGCTAGATAGCTGGCTAGCAGCTTATGTCTACTAGTTAAGTCAGCTGGCTAACCAGCTGGTTAGCTAGGTAACAACCTAGTTAAGTCAGGTGGCTAGCAAGCGGGATAGTGAGTTAAGTCAGCTAGTTAGTTCAATTGGCTTCCCAGCTGGCTAGCTAGGTAACTAGCTAGTTAAGTCAGCTGGCTAGTCAGCTGGCTAGCTGGTAAAGACAGCTAGTTAATTCAGCTGCTCATTCAACTGGCTAGCTAGTTAAGTCAGCTGGCCAGCCAGCTGGATAGCTGGTTAAGTAACCTAGCTAAGTCAGCTGGCCCAGCATCTGGCTAGCTAGGTAGCTAGCTAGACAAATCAGCTAGTTAACACAACTTGCTAGCTAGGTAGATAGCTAGTTAAAGAATCCAGATAAGTCAGCTGGCTAGCTAGTTATGTCAGTTAGTTAAGTCAGTGGGCTAGCCAGTTGCCTAGCAGGATTGCTAGCTAGTTGTCAGCTGACTAACAGCTGGCTACCTAGTTAAATAACTTAGTTAATCAGCACACTGGCCAGCAGGTTACCTAGGTAGGTAGGTAATCAATTCAACTGGAAAGCCAGCACACTATGTAGGTAGGTAGCTAGTTAAGTCAGCTGACTAGCCATCAGACCATCTAGTTATGTCACCAGATAAGTCAACTGACTATTCAGCTCTCTAACCAGGTAGGTACATAGTTAAGTCTGCTGGATAGGCAGCTGACTACTTCATTATTCCAGCTTTTTATGTCAGCTGGCTAGGCTGCTGGCTACCTAGGTAGCTAAGCAATTAAGTCAGTTGTCTAGCCAGCTGTCTAGCTGGTTATAAAACTAGTTACATCAGAGGGGTAGCCAGCTGGTTCGTAGTTATTTCAGCTAGTTAAGTCCACTGGATAGCTAGGAAGCTAGCTAGTTATGTCAACTAAATAAGTCAGCAATCTAGCTAGTTAAGTCATCTAGTTAATTCACCTTGCTACAAGATAGCTATCTAGGTAGCAAGCTAGCTAAATCAGCTACTTAAGTTAGCTGGGTAGCTAGGTAGCTAGCTGGTTAGGTTAGCTAGTTAAGTCAGGATGCTAGCTAGTTTAGTCAGCAAGTTAAGTCAGCTGGCTAGACAACTGCATAGTAGGATACCTAGCTAGTTAA
>NW_007258724.1:4316-5012 GCF_000164805.1 Carlito syrichta
TAGCTGGCTACCTATATAGCAAGCTAATTCAGCTGACTAGCAAGCAGGCCAGCTATTTAAATCAGCTGTTTAAGTCTGCTGGCTTGCCAGCTGGCTAGCTATTTAAGTCAGCTAGTTAATTCATCTGGCTTCCCAGCTGGCTAGCTAGTTATTTAGCTAGTTAAGTCAGCTGACTAGTCACCAGGCTAGCTAGTGTTGTCAGCTAGTTATGTGAAGTCGCTAGCCAGCTGGCTCACCAGCTGGCTAGCTGGTTGAGTCAGCTAATTCATTCAAGTGGCTAACCAACTGGCGAGCTAGGTAGCTCACTACTTTAATCAGCTGACTAGCCACCTGGGTACCTGGCTAAGTCAGCTAGTTAAGTCAGCTGGCTAGCCACCTGGTAAGGGAGGTAGCTAGCTAATTAAGACAGCTGGCTAGCTGGCTGGCTACCTAGTTAAGTCAGCAAGTTAAGTGACCTGGCTAGAAAACTGGCTAGGTAGGTGGCTAGCTAGTTAAGCTAGCTGGCTAGCTGGATGGCTATTTACTTAAGTCTGCTATTTAAGTCAGCTAGTCAGCCAGCTGAGTAGCTAGGTGGCTGGCAAGCTAAGCCGGCAGGTTAGCAGACTTGTCAGCTAGGTGGCAAGCTAGTTAAGCTGGCTGGCTAGTCTGCTGACCAGCAGGGAGGCTGACTAATTAAGCCAGCTGGCTATCCGACTG
>NW_007258725.1:0-60273 GCF_000164805.1 Carlito syrichta
ACTGCCAACACCTCCAGGACATCGAGCCTTCAGACCAATACATTCCTGTTTCTAAGTCACCCAGCTTGTATCAGTTTGTTGCAGCAGCCCTAATGAAAAATATATACTCTTAAACATAAAATCTGTATTCCTATTTAGGCAGTAGACCACTTCTCTTTTTCAAAATTACCTTCTGAACTTGATTGGGCATGTCATTTATGAAACAGTCTCTTATATATCTTTTTAACCATCCAAATAAGTTGGATGACCAATACTTTATTATTCTTCTATATTTTAAAATACTAATTGGATACTGAATATAAGATATAAAATTCACACTCAGTTCACTATCTTCACCTCTCCATACAAAAAGCGTTTTGCTTACCAAGCAAATTTAAATTTACAGATATACCACCTGAACTTATTTTATTTTCATTTCCCTGTATTAGTGGTTTCACCCTGACATCATCTTGGTTTTGATTCCTTAAAAGAAAGAAAATTTGGCATAACTCCCAGTTATATTTGGTCTTTTGCAAATTGAGTCTTCTTTAGAATTTCCTTCCTCCTCATCCCTGTCAACTAATTCAGCAACTGTTTATTAACCAACGTTTCTGTAATCTTTGTGCATTTTCTTCAACAACTACTTGCCAGGCACCTATTTGACCCAGCCACTGTGCTAGCCCTGAAAATGCAGCAGTGAACAAGACAGAAACTGTTCTTGTGAAAAGTCCTTTCACACTGTGTTGAGGTCTACAAAAGAGTCAAAGTGTAACATTTTGTGGCCTGAATTTTGGTGCTATCTTCATTTTGCTGTAAAACTATTATGGTTACTTTAATAGTGCATCAATCCAGTCATAATTATGCATCTCTTACATACAGACCAAAAAGATCCTGTTAATGAAGAAAACATATAGAATCAAGGTTTCTTTCAGGCTAATAATAGCTCTACTATCCCAGCAACATAAGGCACCTACTTTTCTTCTTTCTACATTTTTGTTTTTGTTTCAATATAGGCTTATAGTTTAAGAAATCAGATAAAGCTAAACTTTTCTTGTTGAAAAGAAGTAATCCTTTCTTCTGCCCTATTCTATGTCTCAGCCTTATACTCCAGAGGCAACAACTTTCAACTCTCATGACTTTTTCCCCTAATCGTTCCATATTTATAGATAATATTCCTGATATGTCTCTATGTATCAATATTTGGTATAATTTATTAGCAAGTTCTTGTGGTAGTAATTGGAAATATTATCTTTCCCAAAATTCCCCTGTCATCAACACACCTCAACTTGCCTTCTCTTCAGCCTCTCAGTGTAGTTCTCCCAGAAGCCTTGGTTAAACAGGCATGTTAGTACTATAGTGCTTACATAAATAATATGTGTTGCTGTTCCAAGTTTCTCAGAGTCTTTGGCTTTTTCTATAGTTAATAATTGCCTTTTTGAAAGGATCACAGTTTACCCTATGGACTTTGCATAATCCGCCTCTTTTTCAGCCAGGTGCCTCCCTAGTTTCATGCCTGTCCTGATGTCTCGGGGCCTTAAGCCCTGAGACCTCAAGGTTTCTGCAGAGTGAAATGACTCACTGTCTTTGGTGCATCTTTCCTGCAGGGACTTAGGCGTTACTTCCTCTGTTCTATTTGGTCTGTAATGAGTCCCACATCTACTTTGTAGTATCAATACCACTTTTTCTATATTATAATTTTAAAGGAATTTAGTAAAGAAAATGAAGTTAGCATACATGTTCAGAAGTCCAAAATTCCTCTTAATAATCATACATTTCTCTTTTACAGACTGAAGACAGTGACATTGATGTGGATTTTTTTCAGGTCAGCCTGGGCTTCAAGAGAGTTAGCTCAATGGGCCAGCCAGCCAAGCCCTAGAAAATGTCATGAAGGGGCTTTGTCGGCTGGCAAGTCAGCCTCTGGAATGCATGACTTTTTGACTCCGATGATCTGCAGCTCTTCAGGTTGCTGCTCTTCAGGATCGAGGTTCTTGTCTCATGCCTAGGAAGAATGAGGGATGCGGAAAGCTGGAAAGTGACAAAGTAGGATTTATTGAGAGGACAGTGGGAGGGGACCCGAAGAGGTTGCCCGTCTGGGGTTGAAAACCTGGTGCTTATATAGCCCTAAGTCCAAGCCAATTGGCTAGCACTAGATATGAGCTGTTGCTGTTCTGATTGGTTGCTTTTCAATCCCAGCAGTGAGGACTTTAGCTCTAGCTTGAGAGACTTGCAGGCTCTTGTTTACTGACACTGAGAGGCCTGCCAGGAGTTCACTACATTGTTACCAGAGTTCTTGCGTGTCTGTCTGCCTAGCCTTTCTCTAGCTATCTCCTATCTCAACATCTTTCACCAGAGCACCACTGAGGAAGGCTAGTCCATTCTTATCTCAAATATATCATATTCTATTATTTTCCTTCTTCATCTTCTCTTTGCCTGTCTCTCTCTCCCCCCCCCCCCCCCTCTCTCTCCCCTAACCTCTTTCATTTTTCCTGGTGACCCTTAGGTTGAGAGCATGATTTAAAATTGTATAATCTTCTCACTGGATGAATATTTTCATATGCATAGATTACACTTGCTGTACTAGAAAATTACAGGCAATCACTTAAGATGGCAGTAACTTTTCTTATCTCAGTTCATCCATGACAAGTGAAAAATTTTCTGAATTGATAAAACTGCACAAATTATAAAGGAAAGAGAAAGGGTTTTCAAAATCTAGAGTGTTGATGAATTATTTTATCATCTCACTTCATTCTTACTGATACCATGGATTTAGACGTCAATATATTTAGATAAATAAGGTGCCTACTTTAGTTCAGATACTAATAGACTAGAGAGATGAAGTCTAAATTGTAGTTCCTCAGCAAAATGTGAACTTTTGGGACAGAAATGGCAACCTTTTGAAGTTGTTAAGCCCCAGTGATTTCATTTTAAATCTTATTAATTGCTTGGAGTATATATCACATACCAGCAGTATTGTTAAATAAATTGACTATCATAAAGGAAAATAATCTTATGATGGGTGGGTGCTAGCAAATAGTGTCTTTATTAATTGTAAAAGAAATACCATTGAGCGTACCAAGATTCATGCTCAGAGTATTTAGAGACATGCTGGTCTCAGGAGGTCAAGAACAATCTCTTTCTTGTTGCAAGCCCAGGGCTTGGCTCATAGCATTTCAAAGATCCACCAAAGTATTCCACCATTGGTGCTGCCCAGGTAGGAGGCAGTTTCCAGTGGTTGCTCCCTGAACTACTCTGATTCTACCTTCCACTAGAACAAGATTCCATCATTTAAAAGTTGTCCTTCATGGCTATATGCACAGAACAAGGTCTCTGATATCCCTCTACATGTATTCTTTCATAAAGATACCTTATGTGAGAGGAATAGCATGTGCTTCATGTTAGGATGCAATGCTGGGCAAACCAGACAGAGGATCTTTTCTATCTTGTTTGCCATAGTATATATCCCAAATGTCTAGCATAGAGTAGATATGCAACAAATATTTGCTCATTAGCAACATGCCTTTGCTATTACAGAACTTATAGTCTAACTGGCAAAAGAGATCATATAACAAACAATTATAATTAACTGTGATAATTACAGAGGGAAGTGAGGACTTCATGTGAAGGCTCTTAATCCTGACTTGGAGAGTCAGGGAAGAGCTTCTGGGAAAAGTGATGTCCATGGGAGAATTTGGTAGATGAGTGGGACTTAGCCAGTCAGAGATGGCTGTGTAAGTAATCGAGGGAATATGGACAGTAGGGGAACAGTACAGCGGGGGTTGTTCCAACAAGAGGGAATAACGTGAGACAAGGCTTGGAGAAGAGATGAAATTTAGAGAGGAGAAAAACCAACTATGACTAGAAAGTAGAACGAGTGGCATGGCTAAAAATAAAGAAGAGCAACAAAAAGGGAGAACCATTACTTTACATTTCAGAGTTTGGATTCTAAGAGCCCCTGGTAAATGCTGAAGGGTTTTAAGCCAAAAAGTGACAGAACAAATCTAGCATGTCAGTGGCATGATAGTCTCACAGGGATGTGAATTCTTGACTTTCAGTGGAAAGGTTGAAGGGCAAATATCATCCTGTTACTTGGCCACACTTCAGGGTATATTTTGAACACTGGCAAACCGAATTCACAATGCCTACCAAAACAAAGTAACTCCTTAGCTCTGATCCTGCCTATCCTTATTACTTTCCAGATTCTGTGTAAAACTGACACCTGGTATTTATTAAGGAAGAATTCATTTCTTAAGGCTCCTGGACATCAGGGCATGTTAAATAAGTTGCTCAAGCCCAAAATATTATTGTTTTCCAGCTGTCCTCAACAATTTGTGGATAATACTTTCTAATCTTTTGGGGTTTGAGAATTTGTTACAAAAATCCATGCTGGACTAGACTTGACACCTAAATTTGGATATATTTCAGTAAGGCAATATTCCCAAATTGATATCTATTCTTTTTCAAGATCACTAGAACATTGTGGCAGGATATTTTTCCTACCAGTTAAGTTGATGAAGGAGGACACTGAAGTCTGCTTTGGTGAAATTTAACCTGGTGACTATATCATGAAAATCTTTGTTGGAATGTCTCCCTAGTCTTTCCCAGCATTATGTATCATTCTTCTAAATGAGAATTGGTCTAAATGAGAAGGTGGGCTCTTCCAATGTTTCCTCTAAGCATGATGTGTAGCTGACTCTATGATTGCTCTTTGACACACTGGCATTCTTTTATACCTAGACTCAGATAATGGAATCCAGTGATTAACGAAGCAAAGGAAAGGGTTAGTAATCAGAGGGACGAGGGACTTGGGTTTAAATCTTGATTTTATTGCCTACTCAATATATTATATGAAGCATAATATCTATTTTTCTCGGCTTTATTGACTTTATTTGTTTTTTTTTTCCTTTTTTTTTTTTCTTTTTGAGTAGAAGTCTCACTCTATCGCCCAGGCTGAAGTGTGGTGGCACACTCACAGCCAACACAGCCTTGACTTGCTGGGTTCGGGCGATTCTTCTGCCTCAGCCTTCCAAACAGCTGGAACTACAGGTGTGCACTACCATGCCCAGGTGATTTTTTGATTTATTGTAGAGATGAGGTCTCACCAAATTGCTCAGGTTTGTCTCGAACCTGTGGACTCAGGCAATTCTCTCACCTTGGGCTCCCAAAGTGATGGGATTACAGGCTTGAGCCACCACGTCCAGCGTATTGTCTTTATTTGTAAAATGTGGAAGGATAACAATATTCAATACTGTAAGTCTGAAATGAGATGCAATGAGGCAAATGTCTAGCACAAGGCCTTGTGCATTTAATCCTCCATAAATGGCAGACACTTTTACACTCATCAGGAAAATGTAAACTGTTGGCATCTTTCTATTATGAAAACCAAGTCTGGACTTTTAAAATTAGCCAACATGCCAGGCTAGAGGAACATACGCAAATCAGATGTGGCCTTCACCCTGGGGAAAATCCCTAAAGACAGTTGCTTCCTGTCATTAAAAGGAAAATGTCACAGGGATTGAGGAAGCAATGGTCTGTGTGAGATTTGAGATATTGTTTCATTTTACTGATTCTTAGTTTTCTTATCTGTAAAGTAATATTTAGATTAAGTTACTTCCAAGTACTTTCAATTCTATATTTCTGAAGTACCAGGCATACATTTTAATTATTTACAATTTTGTTGTAGGCTAAGACCATTAAACTTTTATTTTTAACTAATAACACGGTTGTATAATTTTTTGTGCATGTGCGTGTGTGTGTGTGTGTGTGTGTGTGTGTGTGTGTGTGTGTGTTTGTTTGGTATCCACAGAGTATATAAAAAGATCCATAACGTTTAAGAATATTGGCCGGGTGCAATGGCTAGCACTTATAATCCCAGCACTTTGGGAGGTTGAGGTGAGAGGATTGCCTGAGCCCGCGGGTTCGAGACCAGTCTGGGCAACTTGGCAAGACCTCAGCTCTAAAATAAATGGAAAAAATTAGTCATGTGTGGTGGCGCGTGCCTATAGTTCTAGCTACTTGGAAAGCTGAGGTAGAAGGATCACAGCAGGTCGAAGCTGAGCCCAGCAGGTAGAGGCTGTGGTGGCAGCCTGGGCAACACAGTGAGACTCCAACTCAAAAAAAAAAGCATATTTATATTTTTGTTCTTATGTTTCCCCAAAATGTCAAGCATGATTACCACAAGGATTTCAATAAATGCTTATACTTAACTCTACCCATATTTATTATGGCCTGACTGCCTCTATCCTCAAAAGTCTTGTGTAGTAAGTATGCCATACTTTTTATGTGCATAAATAATTCAAGTGGTTGTTGTAATTTGTTTGTGTGTGTCTGTGCATGTTCATGGGCTGGTGACAGAAATTTCTATGTCTTGAGTTGGTCATTATTAGGATAAAGAGATGTGGTTGTAAGAACACTATAAAAGGCCCTGCCGGTTCCAAATTTATCTCCTACCAACACAACACTGACTATTCTTTTAATGCCATGTAGTGAGTATCTCCTGTAAATATTATTTAATTCCATGACTTCAACTTCTACCTGTATATTAGTAACTCCTCAAATTAACTCTTCAAATCTCCAGTTCTCAAGAAACGGCCCTAGTCCAAAAGTACATATTTCAAATAAAACTAATGTATTCAGCAGAGTACTAGTATGGCCAGGTGATTGATTTATTTTCTTTATGAATTCTGAGTGCAATTTGCTTACTCATTTTTTTTTTAACCCTTGTTGATGAGGTGTGCTCTCCCTCCCCGTGCTTACTCATTGTTATGAGTGCTTTATCTCATTGGAAATGGCATCTGTATTTCTACAGTCACCTTGTGTTTTGACAGACAGCTACTGAAAAACCATGGTGGTAGATGAATTAATGCGAGTTGGCATTAGTGTTTTTTGCACGAGTCACAGGTCTGTCTAGATATTGTTGGGGAATAAAAAGGTGATACAGTAAGTAGTAAATGCACTTAGGAATGTATTCACAATTAGAAAAACTGGAAAATACCTGGGTTATTATTGATAACTAATAATTTTGTCTAATATTTGATAGTTTGAAAATACTCATATCAGACTCATGGTTATACTACAAATATATTTTTTTGAGGCTGGACCATATGTACAAACAAGTTTTCTATTCTGATCAAATTGCCTACAAAAAGTTGTTTAAAAAACCTCCTAGTAAGTTCAATAATTAACTTTACGAGTGTTTTTTACTAACTTGATATTTCTTTTTACTAAATAATAAATTAAAGCAAACTGGTTTATGTATTTAAAAAAGCTAAATGTATTCCTGTGTAGTACTCACTATTTGAAGTTAAAGTCTCAAAGTTTAATATCAATATTTTCTCCAGGTTTACACATATTTCTTCTGAAATGCTCATTTCTCAGTGGATCTCTCCTTCTGTTACTAGTAGCTTAAAAGGTCGGAAATTCATCAGGGAAACATTGGGGAAGTGGCGAGGAAAAGAAAACCAAAGTCTAAAATTAGGAGCTATGAGGAAGGAGATGGGTATCGTGGCGCTAGAATGAGAGAGCATGAGAAAGTCAGCAGGTAGGATTATGTATGGAGGAGAATTTGAAAGCAGGTGTCAGGGGTGGGGAGCAGACATGGGATGAATCAGAAGTAAAGATGCCACTGATATTTAAGATGGCAAGCTTGCACCAGAAGAATTAGAGTAATGGGGATGGAAAAAAACCTGATGATCTAAACCAGCAAATTATAGCTGAGTAAGAACAAGAGAAGACGTGAAAACTAGAGGTCAAGCCCAGGTCACAGTTTGAAAATTTACCAGGAGAGCAGCAGTAGACACATGTAACAGACGAGATAAGAGACTCTTGAAGCCAAGGCACAGTCTACTCTGCAGGAAATCTCTCTTTGCAGAAACAGGAAACAGATGATGTTATTTACAGAACAAGAGCTTCCCAAGGCATTGAAGGTTAAGGTCAATGCCAACCTCTACAAGTTATCATCCTAACAGATCCCCAAAATGGGAGAAGAAATTGGCAGTGTGCTGCCTCCAAGCCACTCAAATTAAGTCAGTCATTTTTGACTTTGTAATTAGATATATTGTATATTGACTTTGTAACTATATTTTCCAAAGAAAAACTTGTCATGGGCGGTTTGACACTATAATGTAGAGTCTGAAAACAGGATACACATATTTAATATTAGGACAATCTCAGAAAAATCCAAGCCCAACACTTACTGCAGTTATTATGGATTAGACATAAGAAGGTGAAGAGTTATTTATACAATATAATTATTTTTTAAATATAAACCTTAGATTCTTCCCAAAGTGATTAATGTGATTCATGTTTCCAACAGTACCATAAGCAATGTCTGATATTAAAATATGACTGAAATGCTTGACTAGATCATCATGGCCATAAGAAAATAATATTTTATATTTTATTTTATCGGAAATACCTGTCATTGGGTTCTCAGTGCAATATAGATTGCTAACACAAAAACTGTAAGCTTCCACAATTGAAAAACACAGAGGAGTAGAAGTAAAGTGATTTTTGATCTTTAAAAAGGTAGATTTTTCTGAGACAAAATGATGTACCTTAATAGTGCTGGAAGAAGCAAGGTAAGTCACAGAGGCTCTTTTTGAATAGGGACTTTCTATTACAAGTTTCTTTGAAGTCAGTAAAGCAAGACCATTATCCTGGGGGTTTTGATTGGCAGTCAAAAATCTACTGAAATTCTCACAAGCATAAACACATGTAAACAGCCCAGAGTACTTCAGAGACGCTTACTAGACAAGTCTAGGGGCATCGAGCAGTAAGAATACGTAGAATAATGAGTGTTATTAAAAACAAGTGAAACTGAAATAAATATGGGAGTTTCTTATTTTTTAGTGTATGTGTGTGTGTGTGTGTGTGTGTGTGTGTGTGTGATTTTAGTTATTTAGAGGTAATTTTTAAAAATTTGATTTCTAAATATTTTCATTCAAATCAAGCCAGCAAAGTTACTTGAAACCCAATGGAGTGCCGTGGATAAGTAGTATATATTTCCCTCTGAAACAATGTACTTAAATAAATACTTACACAGATTGTTTTCATAGAATTCTAACAACTTACCTGAAAATAGCTTTTAAAGCACAATATTCCTTTGAACCTAGTGGTCTGGTGACTTCAGCAAACTTTTTGGCTTTAGCAGGAAGAAAACCTGCTAGCAGTTGCACAGGTTACTAGAACACGCTTTCAATTTTCTCTTTTACCCAAATATGGGAACAACTAGACTTATACTTACTCTTTTCTTTTTTCTTTCTTTTTTTTCTTGAGGGAACAGACTAAGATGCCTTAGGTTTGCCCAAGGTAGTTTACCCAGGGTAGTTTATGAAATGAGAGATTGCTATAGCAACACCTAATGCAATGTTTTCTCAGGGTGAGATTCAGAAGCCTCCAGTTCCAGAATTATCCTAGATACTAGTTAAAAATGTGGATCCCTGGGCCTCCTTCTCACGTAATGAAATAGTATCCCTGGTGAGGAATCAGGGGAATCAGAATGCCTAACAAACTCTTCAGGTGAGTCTAATCTTTAAAGAACCATTATTTTGTGACTCTTATGGTTCTTTTGATGAAAATCTCAAAGATGTTGTAGTACCTTGACCATCGTCATCTGAGGAAGAGAAACATATTTTTTTAATCCTGTGAGTCTTTATGGCAATCTGAACCTGGAACAACTGCTGACGATCAGAGAAGAGATCCTTCTAGTGTAATCTGAGATGCTCACTGCAATGGAGTTGTATGGTTTCAAGTTGAAGATTATTTTGCTTTTTCATTGTTTTGGGACTCTATTTTCCCCTTTATAGTTTTTACCATCTAACTGTAAGAAAATGACTTAATGATGCTTTTTGTTTTTCTTTATTTTTGTTTTTTTCCTTACTGTTTTATTAAGTACATCTTTATAATTTCACTATTCATTTTGTCCATTGAGGAAAATATAGGTAATTTTTATTTTGTTATCTATGGTATTTCTTCTGTTTTAGTACTCTTTCCTCTTTCTCTTGCTTTCTTTGATACCTTTGAGACTTTTTAAGCAAAAAAATGTAAACTACAAGTGCACTGATCAGCAGCCTTTCTATTTCAATGCAATATCTTTTAATCTTACTCCAGGGTAGTTGTATATTTTCTCCTTTACAGATGGTTTTCTGGCTACTGACCAGGGAGGGACCCTGGCCTTTGTTTCTGCTTCCTTTCATGTTGGGAGATAAGGTAATGAAGAAGGACATCTCTGTTCCAGATGGGCTCTGGCTCCAGCTTCCGATTTTGCAAATGTTGAATTTTCTCACACTGTCTCTTCATTCTCCCACATAACCTAATAAAAAGCAAATCTTCATGGCTGTTTTGGCTCTGTCCAATGAAGGGGCGGGAACCTTGTTTTCTTTTTCCTCCTCCTTCTACTTTTCATTTTTAAAATGATATTTAATGCTGATATGCTCAAAAATAATTAGTTTTATACTATTGCTCCAGAATTTTAAATGACTTAAGAAGATCAGAGAGAAGTAGGAGTATAGGTTAGAATGGAATTCTTGGCCACTGATATTCAAAACATTTGGTAAGACATAACCCATACAAGTAGTTAATAGTTTTACAGTCTGAACTCTACTCATGACTATGAAAGGCATTTCCTTAGGGAAGAATATGATTAAATTCTGAACATAATTGCATTTACCTTTATTGGGTACAGACAACTATGTTATCTGTAAAAAAGGAGGCAAATATAGAACAAATAATTACAATTAACAAAACATTCTCAACCTTTTTTAAAAATTACATACTTTCATGTTTTTCCATTTTGTTTTTCTTCCAAATAGATCTGATTTCCATCTTTTCCTCTCCCCATCATCTTATTCCCTATAAAAGTTCTCAGAGTATGGCTACTTAAGACTGCATAGTGGCATTATTGTTTTCAGAAGAGTGGTTTAGAACAGTTTTTGTTTGTTTGTTTCTTTGTTTTAAAGCAGGATTTATTGAGAGGACATAAAAGCTCCCACAATGGGAGGGGACCCAATGTGGTTGACCTGCCTTGAACAGTTATGTGATATGTTAATAAGATAGTTTTTTTTCCCCCAGAAAATAAACTCAGGCTTACTTTTCTATGACTGAATGGTGGGGAAGCATCTATAGAGAATAAAAGGAGGACTGCATATCTTGGAATTTTTGGTCAGATAATATGATCCTGTTATTTTTCCTTTTTGCTTTATTTAGGATCTTTTGATAATTTTACTATTTACTAGTTTAATTGAATAAACATATTTAATTTTTGTCTTTAATGTTTGTTTCTTTTGTTTTAGTACCACCTCTCTTATACATGTGCATGTGTGTGCATACACACACACCTCATTCAGGAATCTGAATTGCTTTGGGACTCAGATATTCATTTCTTTCATCCGATTCTATCATATTTTGGACAACTCCTTTTAGCAATGGACAAGTCAACAATTTAAAAAATGCAGCCAATAATGCAAGACATAAAAGGCTTTTACTTCTTTTTTCTTCACTTTGGACTTCATAACACATACAGCAGACAGCAAGAATGGCTTAACAGAATACACACTAAACATTACACTATTCATATCACATTATTTCCGTTCTCCTTTTATTTGGCAAACATTGACATGCACTGGACTTCTCTTGCTTTTCACTCTTTCTGCAGGAAGCTTTTCTGGTTTATTATTTTAATCTTACTTCTACCTCAACTCATCTTATTGGGAACATTCTTTTAGAAAGAAAAAAAGACAGCTTATCTGGAGATTGGTGGAAGTATCCTTGAAACACCATGTGTTAAATCTTTATGGTTAAGAAGGGACAGGGGTAGCCTTAGCACATGTCAGAACTTCCATAGACTGCCAATTATTTTTTTTCCTCACAAGTCAAATAGATCATCATTTCCATGAGTATGTAATAGGTAAGACTTAATAAGAGAAAATATTCCATAGCATATTTCAGAAATATTGTAACAATAGTTGGGCTGCATCAAGAAACTCATGAAAACGATCTCTTTGTTTCAGTATTTTTGAATGTTTAATTTTTAATACCAAGCGTCTTCTACAGTAGACTTTCTTTAGAGGTCTTTAAAAATTCATAATAGTGGCACTTAACTGTAGTCCAAGCTCTTGAGAGACTAAGGCAGGTGGATCATTTGAGTCCAGGACTTTGAAGCCAGTCTGGGCAACATAGAGGGACTCTATCTCTAAAACAACAACAACAATAAAAACTCAAAATGCACAATGCTTGTGTGGATACTAGATGTCAAAGAATACTGGAATGCTGAATACATTTTTTTTTTTGATGCTCAAATATGAAAGTCATACAATAAAATAACTATTCTACACTTTAACCAACCCAAAGTTTATACTTGGCACGCATTTTTAAAGTCTTTGATTCTGGTTGAGTACACCGTTTTCTCATTTGAACAATTATTTTGGAAGGCTAGTTTTATTAAATTTAGTATTAACCAGTTTGGTTGTTACCTTATTAAGGAAGCATTTGGAATTATGTAAGTCTTAACACATTTCAAATTGTGTAATTTAAGGAGAAAATACAACTGAATTGTACCTTAAACAGAAAAGGACTCTGTTTGCATTCACAGGCAGTTTATACGAGGCAGGAAATACTACACATTTATCTGCTTGCCTCGGTTTCATCATGTGGTAAATGCAAAGTAAGTAGTAGGTGTCACAGATAAACGGGTTTAATACTAAAAGATTAGCACCATGTACAACAGTACACATGTGCACACTATTAGACAAGTTGGTAAAATTATAAATTAACACATAAATTTGAAGTGCATGAAATTACTATGATTACTGGTCAAAAATAGTAGCGTGTTTGACTCTTTTACTTGGTTTTACCATACATCTTTCAAAAACAAAAACAAAAAAAACTCGGAAATAATTTAATCCAGCGATTCTTTTTGTTTGTTTGAGTTGGAGTCTCCCTCTGTCACCCGGGCTTGAGTACAGTGGCACGCTCATGGTTACTGCAGCATTGACCTGCTGGGCTCAGGCGTTCCTTCCGCCTCAGCCTTCCAAGTAGCTGGAACCATAGGATCATACCACCTCCCCTGGCTAATTTTTTTTATTTATTGTAGAAACGAGGATTCGCTAAATTGCCCAGGTCAGTTTCTAAACCCTGGCATCAGGCAATCAGGCAATCATCTCGTCTCTGTCTCCCAAAGTGCTGGGATTACAGGTGTGACAGCTGACTAATCTAGTGATTCTTAAACTGGGGTGAATGCGTGCTGACTTCTGGGAGACCCAGAGAACTCATCTATTTTTTCATTCAATTGATAGTTTTTGAGAAACTATGATGTGCCAAGTGCTATTCTAGTAGCTGGGAATATAGACATGAAAAAGACAAGGTCCTTTGTCTTCATGGTTATTCCATTTCAGTGGAAAGGCATGACAATAAATGTATACTAGAATGGCACTACTGAATTGAAGGCAGTTTTACATCTTGCATTCACACATAGACACACATTATTTAGTACAATGCCTTTCATCTGATAAGCATGTTAGTTATTATCAGTATAATTGTTTAGGATTCATTAAAACCTGTTCTTACGTGCTAGGTCCCCAGGCTCTAAAAAATTTACTCCTTCTGAGTTTTACCAAATTGTGATTCAAATAGCAGCTATCGAGCTCTTACTAAATTCTGGGGAGATACAAGAGGCAGTAGTGACTACCACAGAGTACAGACTTTGTACTCTGGAGCGTGGCTGCGTAGGTTCAAATCTTGGCTCCACTACTTCTGTTGTTATGTGTTGTCTGAATTGTGTATAATAAACATGAAATGAAAACATGAAGCTACTTTCACCGTTAAAAAAGCTACATGGGGATAGATTTGTTGGTGACTTGCCATATCTGCCCTTTGAAATCCGTCCTGTGTCTTTGGTAGGGTGGAATATGTGGCTGTCCCTGCCCAAATGGATCCTGATTGATCTTCTCTGGTGGCAGAAGGACTCAGCCCCCTCCTTCCTGCAGGATAAAGGAGTGGCTTGGACCAGCAGTCAGATCGGAAAGCCCCGGAGGCCTGCTCTCTTTCCCACAGTCTCCTCCTCAGTGTCTGACTCAGAGGGAAGCTGGCTCTCTACTGTCCTCTCCTCTCTCCTCTGTTCTCCACTCCTAGTGCGCCAGAGTTGTTCTTCAAATAAAGAACAGGCCACATGAATTCTGTGACCCAAGCTTTACTGATATGGAGGAAAAACAATTGAAAGGGAAACCAGACCTACTTGAGTGTTCTGTGAACAAAATGTTTTTAGAGAAAGCTTGTATGCCATTTTTAGAGAAAATTTTTGTAAGCCAAAAGAGAGTGAGGGAAGGGCCAAATTTCTAGTGATATTATTTATTTATTACTCTATTCCCTGCAGAAACAATCTCTTAGCTCAGGATCATGTTTTTGTTTGTCCTAAGAATTATTTTGTGTATGAATCTCCGAGTACATAAAAAGATATATCATTTTCTTTTTTATTGTTATAACTAGAGAAAGATTATTTTATCCTTCCCTGCTTCATTTTCACAAAGTTAAACATGAAGTAAATCATACATTTTATAAATAGCATTAATTGATATTGCGGATAGTGTATGAAGAAACTTGGGTAGCATTTTCCCAAAACTAATAATGATTGATTTGACAAA
Source organism: Carlito syrichta (assembly GCF_000164805.1). NCBI lineage: Eukaryota > Metazoa > Chordata > Mammalia > Primates > Tarsiidae > Carlito > Carlito syrichta. Next base: position 14,613 of record NW_007258725.1, read on the forward strand.
GAAGAAAAATTTTGGATAAGAAACACTTAATCTCTTGCCAGGATCACAGCACCCTTATAAGGTTCTGAAATGGTACATGGGAAATAGAGGGAAACAGCGGGAAACAGCACAAGTGAGCAGGCAGCAGAAAGCTTGGTAGCAGAGAGAACTCCTTGGACTTAAAAATATATACTCAGATGTAAACGAGCAGTCAAGTTATCTATATTGTTGAGCAAAAATAGATATGAATATCTTCTAATATATAAGTCCTTTTGTATTTCAAAGAAGAGACACTCTCAGATTTCCTTAGATATATTCCCTTCAATCTGTCAAAGAATGAATCCACTTGAGTGATAGGTTTGTAAATAGAAGGAACCAATATCACAATAAGATTAGACTCTAAGATCAGGCAAGGAGAAACTACAAAAGGCCTTGTCACTTTATAACATGAAGCAGGAATGAAGAAGGCCTGGAATGCGTACAAGTCACATCCAGGGAAAACTTCCACCAGTTTAAGGGGTCAATTGATATGCTCTTGTGTTTGAATTTAAGACGTGTATTAAAAATACAATCTATACCAGAAAAATCACAAAATGATCATCTGTTTGAGAGCCAGAATGGACTTTGTGTGCCCATGATGTTCCATACACATTATGTCATTTTACAGTTGGACAACTGAACTAAAAAGAGTTCCCCAAGTTCGTGATAATGAAAATGATAAAATAGGAATTATCACCTAGGTTTCCTGAATGCTGATGCAGAATTCTTCCAGCTTTCACTCTTTTGCTTTCCCATCAGTCAAATAATGTTAGTGTGGTTGATATCTTTTGGCTGGAAGTTGAAGCATTTTGCCATTTAAAAACATACAACTTTAAAACTAAGTGAAGTAGTCAATTTAAGCAATGGAGACAACATAACATGCCTGTCAACATATAACTATCTCGGCCTTCAAACTGGAGAGTGCTTTGAGTGAATGTATCATCCAGGTTTTAATTTAATGACAATGCTATAGTCCCAGAGAATATTCTTAGATGGACTTTCTTTTAACACGTCTAATTTTAAACAACTGGAATTAATTTGTTAAATGATAGTCTATTTCACTTTTTGAAAAGAATAAATTTTTTTTCCCCATGAAAAAGTAGAACTTTCTGGAAACTTTGAACATATTGCCCTACTTGAACTTACAGGATAGCAGCTGCTTGGAGACCCTGCTGGGCAGCTTGGGCCTTTTGTGCTCCACCTGTGTTCAGCTATTAGAGTTATACTGCGTAAAGCACTGATTCAAGGCTGAGGGACTGGCTGCCTTCCAGGATTCCATTGTTTATAACTCTTCCTTTTACTTAATGTTCTGTTTCTGTAATTACCGAAGTTGTTGAATCTGATCAAGAGCCCAGGTGTGGCACCTCTTGCAGGTCCATGCAGTACTGAAAGTTTAAGAATCCACAAACTAATAGAGGAGTAGAAGAAGGAGGAAATCAAAGAATATTCATTGCCTTGACTCCAAAATATGGTGAGAGAACTCTCTGCAAAATGCTTAAACGATTGCAGCAACTCTTGACTGTTACTTCGTGGTTTGTTTTACATACCACAGCATCCTGTATGAAGATGGATTCCCGTTTAGCAGAAATGAGAAACAGGACATGGCTTACCCTGACTCCCCACTTTGTGCATCTGACAAATGAAACAACAGGAAGTTTTACTGGAAGCCATTCATGTCTGAGGTTAAAAAGCAAGCAGTGACTAGTTTATAAATGTCTTAATATCAAACAGTGACCTCACCTTTCAGCCCCATGTGTTAAGTTCCAGTGTAAAAACAGAACAAATATATATCAAAAGCAAACTCTTAGGTTTGGGTTTTTCTCCTGCTGCATTCTCTGGAACAAATCCTTTGTCTGTTACTGCAAACTGTGTTCCATCTTACACAGACAATATGCCCAGGTGCACAAGTAAACCTTTCTGTAGAGAAAGGAATGATAGAGTACACTGCCGGTGTCACTAATACATTTCTTGGCACAGGCCAGCGTACAACTGAATACTTTCCTGATGCTCTCCGTTATTCATTTTCTTTAGGATTTTGAATTATATGGTGTAGGTTAATCTGGCTATAGCCACCAGTCCTGGACCATTCTTTCATTCGTTCAGGTCTTTACTGAATGTTATTCATGGGACCAGGCACTCAGGAGTGGGAGACACTTGATATTCATAACTCTCGATGGTACGAATCTTGTAGTTATTGTATGCAACCTGCATTTTCTCTCTAAAGCAGGCTTTCTCAACTAGTTTCATGAGATAATTAAGCTGGACAGACGTACTGAGTAGCTATTTTCTCAGTTTTTCCAGGAATGGTACATAGTTGGAACCATTCCAGATGGATAGGACATATGTCAATTCATCACATACAATAGATGCCTCAGGCCATCAGAGCTTAACTGGCCTTGGTTGATGAGGTTTCCTCAAAAGGAATAAGGTTCTTCCTTCTTAGAGTCCCAACTACAACCTGGGTCAAAACTAGTATGAGAAGACAAAATTAATAATTAGTAGATTCAAAATGTTATTTCCCCACCACAGACAATTGGTCTTGAAGGGAGAAAAGACAAATAAAAGTACGCAGATTCCCTTAAAACACCTCTAAATGTTGAGCAAGTTAGTGTAGTATTTCATGAAGGAAGGTGCAATTCAGAGGTGGGAGTTTATCAAGTAGCAAGATATACTGAATTCTTCTGAAAAGGAAGAATATAAAACACCTGAGAGTTGCTGGGGACTGAAGAAAGATGACAGCCAGATTTTAATTTAATTAATGAATAAGAGACAGGGTCTTCCTCTGTCACCTAGGCTGGAGCACAGTGGCATGATCATAGCTCACTGCAGCCTCGACTCCTGGGTTCAAGCTATCCTCTTGAGTAGCTGGAATCACAGGTACGCGCCACCATGTCTGGCTTACTTCTTAATTTTGTTAGAGATGAGGTTTCCCCAGGCCGGTCTTAAACTTCTGACTTCAAGCAATCCTTCTGCCTCAGCCTCCCAAAGTGCTAGGAATGCTGTTGTGACCCACTGTGCCTCACTGATGATCAGATATGTAATAAGATCTACAGTGAAAACACAATGTACTAGAATCCTTTTAAATGTTTTTGAGAGATGCAAATAATGATTGAATTTTCATTTTGCTTATGCTTGTTTAAAGACAATATGTCTCTGGACCTGGACCACATGGTTTCTTCTTTTAGTAAGGTTATACTCCTAAGAGCTCAGGTGCATTTGTTCACCAGCTTGCTGGATGCCAGTGATCCGACACTGACATACTGGCCCTTATTCTCACAAGGTGCCCTACCTCTTGTCTTACAGATGTTCCATTTTGGATCATTATCTTTCCTTCCTTCCATATCACTTCCTTCCAGTCAGCTTTTAAATGGCTTTGTTGCCTGTAGTTGTATTCTTTTCCTTCATTCTTCTGTTCTATTTCTTTCTGATAAACCACCCTTATGCCCTAAACATACACGTATATATGACAGATACTTTGTTTATTTATACTTTGATCCTGAAGAAGTAATAAGTAGGAAACTTTTCTACTTGTCTACTAACAATATTCTTTTTTCAGGCATTCATATTATGTAGATTGATAATGGGGTACACTGACATAGATTAAAGTTTAAAAATACTTCAGTCTGCATATCGAGATGTTGTAACCCAAACACCACCCTCATTCCATCCCTTTTATTCTCACTTCTGCATATCACCAGCATCTTTCCTCCTTGTTAAATTCCTCGATTTATAGTGATTTTGGTCAGAGGCAAGAGACTTTCTCACTTATGAGAATACAAATATGCCTACATGGACAGATATTGTATAGAATTGAAATGTTTGGCTTTTTCAGTCAGTCTCATCTTTTCCTGTAAGTGTGCTGTTGTGTCTGTGATTCTAGAATCCTGACTTGTGGCCGAGCTCAGTGGTTCAGCCTGTAATTCCAGCACTTTGGGAGGTCGGTAAGTGGATTGTCTGAGTCCATGGGTTCGAGACCAGCCCAAGCAAATTGGCAAGACTTTGTCTCTACAATAAATTAAAAAAAAAAAAAAATTAGCCGGGTGCAGTAGCATACACCTGTAGTTCCGGCTACTTGGAAGGCTGAGGTGGAAGGATTGCCAGAGCCCAGCAGGTCGACGCTGTGTTGGCCGTGAGAGTGCCACTGAGCCTGGGCGACAGAGAGAGACTCTAACTCAAAAAAAAAAAAGAATCTTGACTTATTCTGTGAATTAAAAGAGAAAATGTATCAATGCTGTGTTTTACTTTTCCATTTTAAGGAGAAAAGGACTAAAAGTTTTAATTTTTTTTAACGTTCATCTCTGGATTTCACCCTATTCATTTGCCTATGTTTAATGGGTCAGTTTGCATGAGAAAATATGGAAGAAGAAGAAATGCTGATCATTTCTAAGTGAGTTCTCAAGTATTTCTTAATTGTCTAGTGGATTCAGGACCTTGTCATTGAGTGCAAAAAATGGCAGATTGGAGAAGTAGAGAATTGCTGATGAGTCTCAAGAGGGGTTTTGAGTAATTATTTTTTTAATAAAAAATTACTTCTTACTTGCATTTCATTAAGATAAATAAAATAAAGTCAGCTACTTATTTGAAATTGTCTCCTTATTATTCAAACTTTTGAAGAGCCCTACTCAAATAAGCATCAAATGTAAATAACATGCTTCGACATATTAGTTAAACTTTATGACAAAAAATGCTTAAAAAATGAGCTTCTAACATTGCAGACACCCTGATTCTTGTGCTAGATCAGGACACATTTTTGTTTCCCAGGATAAGTAAACACTACTATCAAGGTATTTTTCAAATACTTTGGTGTGTGTGTTTTAGTTAAAATAAAAATGTGTTCATTAGGAAACTAAGCACTTTACCTAAGGACTTTTAAATAAGTTTATTCAAAAGTAGGTCCTTTATATTTGGTAATTTCAATCACATTTCTCTTGCTCAAAGGGGGATTATTTAACCCAGGTTAAAGTCATTTGCTCCATCTAGATGTCCTAGTCTCTTTACAATGGCACCCTTCTTTCTAATGCACAGGATCCTCAGCTGTATGTTTCTTTTTCATCATGTGTGGTCAGCAGTGAGGTGAACATACATCTGTCTGAAACATCCAGCTTGCACAGATTTCTGATAAAGTTATACTATGAGAATCCTTCTGTTGTATGTATGATCACAAAATTACAGATTTCAGATTCAATTTATAACAATTATAAAATGAGAAGAACCTTGTATTGACTTTTCTGAACACAAGGTGGGTGACTGTTGAAAGTCAGTGTCCCAAGAAAGAAGGTTGACTGAGTAATGTACTCAGAATCAGTACTTATAAGAATAAATGAAGTGTGGTAGGACAGAGGAAGAAGCTAGACTGCAATGAAGTCTCAGCAAAAACTTCAGCCAACCCCACAGGAATGCTCTGGAGCTGGGATGACCTCGCAGGTTAGTTCTGACTTAGGGAAGGGGCATACTCAGTCTTTACATCCTACTTCAACCACTCATTGAGTGTGTGTTGCCCTTGAGAAAAGGGAACCACATGGGCATGGTCAGTCTCTTCAGGCAAGGGTAATCCTTGGAGAGGTACTCAACTTGCAGTTTCAGAAGTTGGGAAAATGAGTGTTTCAGTACTGAAGAATAATCTGGATGGGTAGTTCATTATAGTCTACCATTAAACTGCTTAGAGTCACCTTACTCATATAAATTCCTGAATATCTTCTTTGGAATTTTTGTTAAAGCCTTTGCTCTTGCAATCAATCTCAAGGTACCAAATGACACTCAGCTTTTCTTTTCTCTGCTCTTCATTCTTGATTTGCATTATCCTTGTCTTGTATCTTTGCTAGTCTAGTTGGGCTGGCTGATAGGGTAACTCAGACTCCTGTTCCCAAGGAGGCTGAAGCCCAGGTTACCAAGATCTTTCAGGCCATTGTTGATACACTTGTTCATTTACCATCAATATTGCATAATGGGAGTGTAGCAAGCAAACCTGAACTGCAATTGATGATTCACTGAAGACTTCAGTATGGACAACTGTGAGAGTTATAAATTTGAGGGGGACTCATTCATAAAGTGGCTTTTTTACCTTTATGAATTTTATCATCAGAAGCTTTACCTGAATCTCATACTGAAGATTGAAGCAAAAATTCTTTCACAAGTCCATCAAGGAGAGAAGAAAAGTGAATCTATTTAAAATATGCCAGATCTTTTTGTGTTTCTTAACAAAAAAGCACAGAAGGGGGATAAACAGAGACAGATTACTAAAGCTCATAGTCCAGAGGTACAGGCATACTAAAAGACTTAAGTATTAAGATTGTAGAATACTTCTTAAGATTGTAGAATACTTCTCCCACCATGCCTTACCACAAAATACTAAAGGCCTATTTACAGAAGTTTATTTTATCCAGTACATAAGATCAGGTTGTCAAAAATCAATTGACACAACCCATCACATCAACAGTCTAAAGAAGAAAATTTACATGAGCATATCAACAGATGTGGAACATGCATTCATAATAAAAACTCGATAAACTTAAATGGAGGGAGACTTCCTCAACTTGATAAAGTATATTTGCAAAACACCTATAGCTAACATTATATATAACAGTGAGAAACTAGAAACTTTCCCAAAATCTCAGAAACAAGATAAACATGTCTCCTTTCACCATTCCTTCTTCAGGAAGTCCTGAAATGGAAATCCTGGTTAATGCAATAAGACAAGAAAAGGAAATAAAAAGTATGCTGATTGGGAAGGAAGCAATAAAACTCTCTTTGCTCTCAGATAACATAATTATCTATGTAGAAAATTCAAAATAACTAATTAAAAAACCCTCCTGAAACTAATAAGGTTGAGCAAAGTTGCAGGATACAAGGTTAATATGCAAAAGTCATTCCTGTTCACCAGCAATGAACAAGTGGCAATTGAAATTAAAAATACAATAACACTTCCACTATCACCCCCCAAGAAGGAGTACTTAGGTATAAAATCTCAAAAAATATGCACAAGTTGTATATGAGGAAAACAACAAAACTCAGAGACAAGAAATAAAAGAAAAACTAAATAAATGGAAAGATACTTTATGATTATGAATAGGAGGGTTTAATATTGTCAAGATGTTGATTTTTCACAACTTAATCTATAGATTCAGTACAATCCCAATCAAAATCCCAGCAAATTATGTTGTAGCTATTGTTAAACTCATGATAAAATTTATATGGCGAGGCAAAAGAACCAGCATAGACAACACAGTGTTAAAGGAAAAGAATGCTGGAAGACTGACACTACCTTGTTTAAAGACTTACTATAAAGTTACAGTAATTAAGGAGTATGGTATTGGCAAAATAATAAATAAATAAAAGGATAGAATAAAGAGCTCATAAATAGACCCATATCAATATAGTTAATTGATCCATGAAAAAAGGATGAAGGTAGAAAATATAGATAAGCCGGGTTCAGTGGCTCAGCCTGTAATCCCACGGCACCTAACCCCAGCCTCTGGACTTCTCACCCCCCTTTTCCCCACTGCTTAATAACCTCCTGGTGGCAGCCCTACTAGCTGCTACAAGTCACCACCCCCCATGTGTACTTGGAAAGCCCATTCAAGTTCCCACATGGCTTAATGGGTCTCTTCTTAAGGGGGTGGCTGGGACATAAGGAAGTTAAAATTCTTATTTGTTGTTTTCTTATGATACATTTCTCTCAAGTTATATCTAAACTGGGACTATATCAACCTTCTTTCCAGACAAAAGTATAGGAATCATATAAATTAATCCTGTTAACTAACCATAGACTACTAAGACAAATAAAAAAGTTTTTTCAAAAACCAGATAAAAATTCAACAATGTTTCTAAGTCGCCTCTCTGAGACATTGCAGCAGTTTACTAATATCAATTTAAATTCTCTGGAAAGACAAGCTCTTTTGGCTATGTATTTTGTCTCCCAGTCAGCACCGGACATTAGGTACAAACTCCTAAAAAGAAAGAAGGGCCCACAAACCCCTCAACTAAAGCTATTGGACAAGGCCTTTAGAGTCTTTAACAATAGGAAGAAAAGAATGCAGGACCGCAAACATAAACGGGAAGCGTTTCAGCTTTTGTCTACCACTTTACAAGAGCTACATGCTCAGCTCTACTTGAATTTCCCAGTCCAATCCTTCCTTCAACTCTTTTGGTTGTGGGGGTGCAGGACATTATATCCAGGCCCCTCACTGCACTGTTGCTTCCATGTGTTCTGGGATATAAAATGTTTCAACATTCCTTCCTTCTTGTGCCATGTTCAGCTCTATTATTGGAAAGGGACATTATATACAAAATTAAAATTCATATTATTCTTTGCCCTCACCATTGTGTTTTTGGGTGCCTTTTGTTTAGCTTTGGATTTTCCTAATAGTTCTATGTTGGATCCTATCTAAGCCCTTCCACTACATATAAACTTATTGCTTTAGTTATAGCTCTGAGGTCAAGAAAAGTATAAAAAAGATGTTTGGTATAGGGTATGTTTTTAATTAAAAAAAATTTAAAAAAGAGAAATAATTGTATAGGAAAAAGTCTTATGTGGTACATTTTTGTTTTATGGTGAATGGCTGGTTGTTTGAAGAAAAAGAAAGGAAAGGGAAAGGAAGAGAAAAAAGGGTATAAAACAAAAATAGAAGGTTCAAACATATAGAAAAATGACTTAAGTATGTCAAACATGGTACGTAAAAGTCAAAAAGCTTTTTGACCATAAGCCTGTTTTAATTGTAATACCTTATACTGCTCCTCAGATAACTTGGCTTTGTAGAACGTGCCCTGTGTGGCAGTTCGCTATAGCCCATTTAACTGGGCAAGTGGACTCCCACTATTCTCCTTCTCCACTTCTTACTTTTGCAAAAAATCATTCTTTTATCTTTCTTCAGGTTACCAGTGCTCAACCTCTACAAAATGCTAGCTTGGTTTTTACAGATGGCTCCTCTTCTGAAACAGCGGTTACTGTTATTAATGGTATTACTTCTTGTTTTCAAACATATTATAATTCCACTCAACAAGTTAAGCTGTTTACAGATTGTCGGGTCTTTACAAAATAATTTTAATCTCGACACTAACATTATGTTACAGGTGTACTGCGTCATTTAAAAACTGCTAGTCTTCATGCTGTCTCTTCGTTCTTCCCACTAACATAATTGTTCTTTCATAAGCCATTCAATTACATATTTGTGCTAGCACAGAACCTGTTTATGCTACTCATTATTCATAATCATTCTACCCTTCCTTGGTCCATTATCTAAAGGCAATGCTCTTACTAATGAGGCTATGTAATTTTTTGCTTTTCCTTCACTAGCAGCTACCTCTTCCCATGCCCTTCATCATTAGAATGCCCAAAGTTTACTTCACCTATTTGGGCTCCCCAAAGCAGAAACAAAACCACCTAAACTCAGCTGACAACAAGGAAAAAGAAACTCTCATTCCTCAACTAAAACGTCTTGCTTTTGAGAGGCTGCTGCTTCCACGAGAGTCTGCAAACCACCAACTTGGGGACAGCTACCGGTTCTGACACGTGATGCAGAGGACTTGGTTCGGTTTCAAATTACTTCTCTTACTCTCTCTACTGTTTTTATTGCTATACTGGCTATTATTGCAAGCCAGGTGGGTAGTATTTATTCAAAAAAAATCTTATTGGGCTTATATCCCAAACCCTCCAGTGTTCCAGCCTGTTACATGGGATACTAAGATTATTACTGTTTTTACTAATCTTTCCTCTTTATTAAAAGGCCCCACTCTTTTTCCATCGTGGGTCAAAACTATAATCAATCATAATTATTCTTTTTAGGTTGTTCTAGTTCTCCTCCAGTATGTTTTAGTTTACCTAAAAAATCAAACTACTTGCATAAATTCTAAATTAACTGTCTTACTTTTTCTAATTCACATAGAGAATTTATAATTCTTAAACAGCCTCCTAATTTGATGGCTCCTATAAATCTTCCATCTCTTTGGTATGATGTATATAGTTTAGTGTTTAGATATGAGGTTAACTCATTGTTGTCATGACCAAAAAGATTTATAGCAACTTTGATCTTAGGTATTACAGCTTTGATAGTCATTGCTACTCCAGTTTCGGTTTCAGCCATAACTTTAGCTAAAGAAGTACATACTGCTACATTTACCAATCAGTTATCCTAAAATGTCTCATTAGCTTTAGCTGCTCAAGAGATTATTGACCAAAAATTAGACAGTAAAGTTAATACTTTAGAAGAAGCTATTTTGATTATAGGACAAGAACTTGTAACCTTGAACATTCAATTGGCTTTGCGATGACATTCAGAGTTGAAATGAATTTGTATTACTTCCTTACAAATAATTAAATCCATCCATACTTGATACAAAATAAAACACCATATCCTTGAATTTGGAATCATTTGAATCTAAGTGTAAACTTTTCCAAACTTAATTAGGAAGTACAAGACATTAGTTCTGCTGAAAAACAATTTGAGTCCACCCAATCGACTCAGTCAATCTTTAGCAATGTTTCTTTATTCATCAATCAAAAATCATTATTGTCTATATTAATCAATGTGGGAATTTGTGGAGGAATAATTTTGTTATTATTATGCTTACTTCCAGTAATCTTCAAGTCATTGAAGAATGACATCTCTCAACTAAGCACGGAATTTCATGGCTTCGTATTAAAAAACAAAAAAGGGGGAGATGTTGGGAGCCAGCCTTGGAGGCCCGCCTGATTGACAAAGTCCAGGTGCGCTGAGGACTCCCTGACACAAAGTGAGTCCGGGTAGCTGAGGCCCTTCTGTCTTCCGTCTTTGCTGTTGGTACAGCTGAAAAAATTCTGTGCAGTCATGGAAGAAGAAGATGGCATGCTTATGTGAAGTACTCACAGCTAACCTGAGAATGTCATGGTTCATTTTTCCATTTTCCCACTATGCCGCTTGGCCTTGTCTAACATATGCAAGGGTTAAACTCTGAAGCACATCAAGAATGCTTTCTTTCACTTGGTTATAAATTACTAGATATTGCTTAAGTAATAAATGATATAAGTATATTCACTCCTTATTTGATTTAGGATTATGTAGTTTAGTGTTTAGACATAAGGTTTTTTAGAAGCACAAGTTTATAGTAAGTTCATTATGAATTCATTATAAGTTCTAACACTTATCTAGGAGTTATGTAGGTGATTTATAACACTGTTTTCACTGACTTAGGATAAAGATTAATCGTTAAGGTTTTTACTTAATTCAATAGTTAAAACTCTATGTTAACATTTATAAAGTGGGTTTTCACTGAACTCATAATATACTAATCAGACACTTTTATGATAGACCAGCTAAAGACAGAAAACAACTTGGGGGCCTGGGAAACATTACTAAAAACTTCTTTTGAGTTCTCTTTAGAAACAAGCACTGCAGGATAAGAGAAAAGTAATGGAGACACCTGGACAAGAAACGCGATTACAAAACTCCGAAGGTCATAAAGCCCCAGAAGGAAAACTACTGCTACATGAAGAACTTTGCACTTGGAAACGTTCTGGAGACAGTTCAAGGACTGTAATTTGGGACTTTGGACTAAAACTATCATCTTTGACCTTATGAATAAAACTCATTGTCTGAATGTTTATAGGGTTCTTGGCTTGTTTGTTGCTAAGACCACTAGATGGTGGTAACTTGTAGAGTATATGTACATGAAGAAATTTTCTTTGTCTTGCCCCTTTACGAATGGTATAAAAGCTCTGTGTTAACTAACATTAAATTGTCATCTGTTCAAGAAACAGGGTATAATATTTTCATCCTTCGCCTACCTGTCTCTCCTTCAGGAAATCTCACGACCCTTGTGGGGCTGGACCCCCACAGAGTGGATTGCCTGAGCCCGCAGGTTCGAGACCTGCCTGGACAGTGAGATCTCATCTCTACAATAAATAAAAAAATCAGCCAGGTGTGGTAGCGCATGCCTGTAACTCCGGCTACTTGGAAGGCTGAGGCGGAAGGGTCGCCGGAGCCCAGCAGGTCGAGGCTGTAGTGGCTGGGAGCGGCCACTGCACTCCAGTCTGGGCAACAGAGTGAGACTCCAATTCAAAAAAAAAAAAAGAAAACATAAATAAAGGTCTTCTCAACAAATGGTGCTAGAACAACTGGACATCCACATTAAAAAAAAAAATCTAGACTCAGATCTTAACCATTCCCAAAAATTAGTTCAAAGTAAATTAGAATGATTAGTTTTAAATGCAAAAGGCAAAACTATAAAACTTTTAAAAGACAACATAGGTTAAAAAAACCCTGCATAACTTTGGGTCTGATGATTACTTTTTAGATATGACACCAAAGGTACAATTCATGAAAGATATAACTGGTAAGTTGGACTTCACTAAATTAAAAAATTTCTGCTTTGTGAAAGACACTTTCAAAAGAATGAAAAAGAATCTACAGACTGAAGGAATATATTTGCAAAAGCATGTCTTACAAAAGACTCTTATACAAAGAACTCTTAAAACTCAACAATAAGAAAACAAACTGTTAGATTAAAAAATGGGCCAAAACCTTTGCAGATACCTTATCAAAGAAGACATGTGAGAAGACACATGGATGGCAAATAAGCATATAACAAGATGCTCCATATCATATTTCATCAGAGAAAAACATATTAAAGCTATAATGTGAAACACAACGTCATCTGCTAGAATGGCCAAAATACAAAACTCTGACAACATAAAATGCTGACAAGAATGCAGAGCAACAGGAAGTTTTATTCATTGCTGGTGAGAATACAAAATGATACAGTCATTTTGTAAGACAGTTTGGCAGTTTATTTCAAAACAAAACATTTTCTTATTATATGATCCGATAACTGGCCACTTTGGTATTTTTCTAGTTGAAGTCTTTTGTCTACACAGAAACCTACACACAGATATTGATAGCAACTTTATTAATAATTGCCAAAACTTGGAACCAATAGTCAGTGTATCCCTGAATAGGTTAATGGATAAATAAACTGGTACATCAGACTTTTATATATTATTCAGCACTAATAAGAAATGAGCTATCAAGCCATGAAAAGACATGGAGGAAACTTAAGTGCACATTACTAAATGAAAGAAGCTAGTTTAAAAAGGTGAGGCTATTCCACTAGAACTTCTGAGACCATTATTGTCCCCAACGGAGACTCACACAGCTATCATGCCACAATACCCACACCCATCTTCACTATCTGTGCCCACCTTCCTACTACCCAACACATCATTTCTGTTCATCAGGAACATGGCTGATGATACCAGGTCTGAAGATTTACGGTGTGAATTTGGTTCTTATGATCTTATAGTTGATGTGTGTGCTCAATTTGATTTCTATACTCATTATCCAGGAGAATTTCCTTTAGTCCTATTTGTGGATGTTTATGCTTATGCTTTGCATAATTTGTACAGAAAATGGAAATTTGGTTTGCACAGAGGATCGGAAGTTACCAATGGTGGGCCGGATAAGAAATGTATGGTACATATATACCATGGAATGCTACATAGCTAAAAAAGAATTAAATCATTCCTTTACAGCAACATGGATGCAGTTGGAGGCCATTATCTTAAATGAATTGATGCAGGAACAGAAAAAAATCAATACCACATATTCTTATAAGTGGGAGCTAAACCCTGAGTATACAAGGAATAGGCAGATACTATAATTACTATGTGTAATAACAGATACGTATCATAACAATTTTATTCAATGTAAAATGTAGAACAACAAAAATGAACCCTAATGTGTATTATGGTTTTTGAATGTTAATGATGTGTCAATATAGTTTTATCATGTGTAACAATTATATCACTCTGGTGAGTGATATTGATGAAAGGGGAGGTCATGCATATGTAGGAAAAGGCAGTATATGGGAATTCTCTGCATCTTCCTCTCAATTTGGTGTAAAGCTAAAATTGTTCTAAAAATACAGTCTATTTAGGAAATTGCAAGTTCATAGTAAGAGATGGTCAGGTAGGTCAGCTGGGTGATGAACCTTTCCTGCACCTGTGTGTAAGAGCCGCCCTTGATGATCTAGGATCCAGTACCACCCTAATATGGTGACTCTTTACCTTGCCTGCTTGTCTCTCAGAACCTGGAGTGCTAAATAAACAAGGAGCAACTGTAGCTTAACATTTGATGAAGTTCTTTCTATAGAGACCATTAAAATAATAAAAGACAAAGATGAGATAAATGTCAATGACATTATTATTTTTATCTTTTCAGGCATACTTTGAAAGACCAAACAGGCTATTATTGTTAGAATTATTCTAATTCTAGGCTGAAACCTGGTTTTTCCTTCCATTATTGATACTAATTTTCAGTGTAACATTAATAAATTGGGCCACATTATTTTTTTGAGTATGAGTCTCCACCTTTATGAAATAAAAGGCCACAGTCAAACATCTATCAATTCCCTCCCAAATCAAGACTTGTATGCTTCTGTGATTTATGTCTGAACTACTTATTACTACCATTATTGGTAATTTAGTGTTTTGAAATCCAATACATCTTAAGTTACTATTAAATACTTGCATTGGTACTTAGGCTTTTCAAAGTGAGTAATAAAAACGTGAGATTTATAGTGAAACTTAATGTGTTATTTAAAAACTCAAACAAGCATGAGAATAAAACTAGAAAATACAAATTCCTACTTGTTGAATAGCATTTGTTAAGTGAATAAATTGCATATATAACAGAATATTTATTCCTCTTCAGTAGAAAAGGCACCCACCCTTTACTTAGAACAATGTGGCACGGATTTTGTATAGTTTACAGTACTGCGTATATATACACAAATAAAACAAAGCTGCTTATTTTTAAATACTGTTGGAATGAATTCCTTTGAACTTTTGAAGTACAGGTTTCACTTTGAAGTTTACAATGTTCAACTCATCAGTTACTAAACACATAGAAGGGCTATTATTGAATATCTATGAGAAGACATTAGTTCCTACCCTGTATCATCTGCCATGTTGGCTATGTCTGTGGTCAGTTAGCAATATCTATGCTTCTGTTCGATAAGAGATTTGAACATGCTCATCTAAAATAGACCAGTGTAAGTTTTGCAATAAATTTGATATGTATGTATATATTAAGTATACATGTTTATTTTTCTTGTATTTGGTAATGCTTTCCTGCAATTATGTGTGGCAATGGAGGGAGTTTTGGTTGGGACTTACAGGACCTTGATTATAGTTCAGACTCTATCACCTATTAGCTACGTTACCATAGGCAATTTTCTCTCCACTCTAAGGGTTTAAATATGCTTTTTGTAAAAATAAAGAGTTTGACAGTGGTTTAAATCTCTCTTTTGGTTACTGGCTTCTTTATGAGTCTAATGAAAGCTTTGAATACTCTCCCCAGAAAAAATCAAGAATGCATATTTACACTAAAACTTGCATACCTTTGAGGAGGGCCATAGACTTTCTCAGGTGTTTTCACACACCCAAGGGTAAGAATAACAGAACAGAAAAAATTTGAACTTTATATTTTTATAAGATAAACTTCCCAAATCATTTTAGAATCACAAATAATTATTAAGATATTTGCACTAACTTAGACTTTCCCTTTTAGTTTCTTCGGATGATCTCAGGGTTGTTTCTTCCTGACACCAAAGCTCTTACCTGTCTTCATACACGATAATCTTGTAGCTGAAGTTTAGTGCACAAGCCTGCCAAAAGAAAATTATGTGAGCCCGGCAGATTTCTGGATCACCTGAAGAAAATAGACTATTGGATGTGGTTAGTGGAGTCATCTTAGTCTGAATCCTGAAGGTCAGAGTAAGCCAGTGGCTAGATTTAATTCAGTGTGAAGAAGAACTTTGGAACAATATGTACTATGCATAGAT
This sequence comes from Carlito syrichta, assembly GCF_000164805.1. NCBI lineage: Eukaryota > Metazoa > Chordata > Mammalia > Primates > Tarsiidae > Carlito > Carlito syrichta. Next base: position 30,444 of record NW_007258725.1, read on the forward strand.
GAGAAGATGGGCTCCTTTGTAAAGGGTGCAAATTGACTGCAAGAGAGGAAGCTGAGGTTGCATGCATGACTACCTTATCAGGGAGATTATAAAAGATACCCTGTGTGGGAATGGGAGGGAGCAGAGTGGTGGTTGTTGAGAAAAAGATATAGATGAATTCTAAAATAATTTTTTTTGTGTCTAAGAAAAATCTATAACTCTACATTTTTATTTGAGAGGAGGGCACTTGGGAAAGGTGGTTGCTGGAATGAGAGTGTAGACTTTTCTGAAGTTACAAAAGACATCAGGAAAGAAGTGTACTGCCTTGTCATTGATCCCAGATTTTGGTGTCAGTCTAGCAGTTGAGGTAAAGACAAGGCTGTCACTCACTGTGACTATTAGTAGATTACATAGTAAAATACTTGCCCTACAGAAAGAAAGTGTTATTGTAAATATAACTTGGCCAGATACTGACACTGTCTTAAGTGGAAATAAGCAGAAATAGTAGCAATGCTATCATACATATGATGTATATTTCATTTAATCTTCACTGCAACCCTCCAAAGGAGACACTAATAACATCCTCATCCCCATTTTATGAATGAGAAAACAGTGTTAACAAGGTAACATAACGAGTAGTAGTGAAGGTGAAACTTAAACTCAGCAGTCTAAGTTTATAGGCCATGCAGTTAATTATGCCAAAGCACTGCCTCAAACAAAATTATCATGAAAGAGGCCCACACTGTACTTTCTTTCTCAGGTATATGGACCATATGAAACTCAGACACAATGATTTCAGCATAAGATTACTTATAAGTCATTAAACAATAGGTTTTGAGCACTGTTATAGACCAGAAACTAGTCTAGGTGCTGGGATTCAGCAGTGAACAAAACTGTCACAGAAATCTACACCCTGCTTAAATTCTAGTAGGAAAAAACAAACTAAAGGAAGGACATTTTGTAGTCTGTCAGAGAGCAACAAATACTATAAAGGAAGATGAAATAGAGCAGGTAAGGGGATAAGGAAATGCTGTGAAAGCAACTTGAAATAGGAATGTAGGAGGGGTCCCAAGGAAAGGAAATCTTTGAGAGATGGATGACCCTCCTTTGATTCAAATGAATTTGGATTTCCCACCAGCTGTGCATGGAAATTCTTGGGGAATCTTGGTGAAACCCTTAAGAGCAGTACAAGTCGCTACTTTAACCTGCAATATATTTGTAAGTGGGTCCGAATGTAATGGAGTACACAAAATTTGAAAATAAAATGAGCAGTGCAATGCTCAGTCCTGGAATCGCATGTGGTTCCATAAATAAGGCCAAGGCTCCCAGCTGCTGCATCAATCCAGCTGAATGGTGAGGGGAGGACAGGTGATCTGTTTCTGGACAGTCTGGTCCTAGAAAATGGACAATTTCAGCCCCATCAGTCGATCTCTCCCAGGAGACCACCAGAGATCTCTTGAACAAATATCATGCCTTGTTCTAAAATTTGTTGTGAAGTTTGCCCACATGGAAGTTCTGACAGGATATCGAGTACTTTGGTAACTATCTCCATTAGTCTGTTTTGCTGTTAGGTCAAGCAGTGTAGGTTTTGTGGGAAACCTCTAAAGCTTTGAAGAGTCCTGTGCTTCTTTGTTCTTTTTCTTTCCCTATATGTAACTCTAGACCAGAATATTTATTTCTGGCCCATAAGTATATTTTCATTCTTGAGCTGTTGAAGAAAAGGCATAGGAACCACCAGATAGTAAGATCTAGTACCCAGATTGGTAAACTCTGAGCTTCTTGAGGGCAGGAATTATGTTTTATTCATATTTGTATCCAACCCAGAAGCTATAAACATGATTTTCATCTCGATGGTATGCAATGCATATCTGTTACAAGCTGAATAAATGTGATTCTTCTACATGGCTATTTTAGGAATAAGGAATACACAGAAAAGATGCCATGACTTTTAACCCAAGCCAAGTATAACCCCCAAACTACAACTTTTATTTTAAAGTAAGCAAGAAAATTAACAGGCTAGATTATCTTTCATTTAATTTGGAAGTAGAATAAAAATAAATAACCAAATAGCAAGAAATAAAGTTTGCTTCTATCATGGTTTTAATTCTTAGTGTTCATTTTCTTTTCAGAAAAATAAATTTATTTACAGGATGTACAAGAATATTAGTAGAAAATTGCATTTGGGAAGGAAGTTAACACTTGCAAACTCAAACCACATAACATACAACGTGCTTTCTAAATAATTTTGTTCAGCTCTCTCAGTAAGCCATTTGCCACTATATCTTTCAATTTTTCTTTTCTTGATGTGCAAAAGCTAATTAATGTTAGAGATAAAAACACAAAGTCTCACTTATGTTTTGCTTTTTAAAATGGGAAAGCGAGACTGGAATGTAAAGTTAAAGAACTGTAATCATCATTTTGTCTGTTCTGGTTTCTCTGAAACTTCCCGTAATTTTTGTTTTTCTAAGCACTGAGTGAAGAGTTATGTCTGACACTCCAGACAAGAATGTTACTTGCGTAGGGGTGACACTGAAGTACTCAGGCAACAGTTCTCTGGGTTTATTGGGCATTTAAAAATACAATCTAGCAGTAATGTATCTATTATTGCATCACAAATACCCATGTTTTGGGAAAGAGTGACTTTTAAAAAATGTCCTATCTCCTTTTTCCTTTGAGAGACTAAATATTTCCAGCACTACAGCTAACCAAATTAGTTGGTGACATGTCCCCCCTTTCTTTCATAAATATTTGCCTACTCTGAATAATCCTAAATGTCTTCTGTGTCTGATATAGTTCCAGCTTTAGGGTTAAAGTAGGAATACAGTAGACAAAAACAATTTTATTGATTTACCACAAAATAAAGTTTTAGACAGAAAAAAAATCTTTAAAAAAGAAGGAAGTCCATTCTCAATATGTCCAATTGTCCTTGGGAGAAAGTCAAAGACCTCTATAGGTGATATAAACCTTACTGCTGACCTGTCAGGCTTGTCCCCCTATGCTTCAACTGCACTGAAATGCTTATAGTTGTTTGAAAGCCTCTCATGTTGCCTGAGTCCTCTCTCTACTTGCCTGACCAGTGTGTGTGCATCCTTCAGGCCCTGTTAAGAAGTCTCAGCCTCTGGATAATCTCCCTCAATTCCCCAAGCCTGGACTTAATTTTGTATACATTCTGTAACTTTTATCATATCATATAAGAGTAACTCTTCATCTCCGTGGGGTAGAGAATGTATCTCCTACATTCTACCTAGCCACATTTAGCCCAATACTTAGGATGTGGTAAGGCCAAAGCAAACATGAATTGAATAAAAAATGAAAAGACATGTAAACATAACTCTAGTGACTGGATTTATATATAATGTCCCTTGTTATACCATAAGCTTTATGAGCATAGGAAACAGATCTGTTTTTCTTACTGTTTTGTCTTTTTTCATCACAGTGCTTTAGACATTGTAGTTACTCAATGAAGAGGAGTGTAGTGAGTGAATTAATTGACTATAGTTATATCAGTGTCTTTAAGATAAGAAATGGAAAAAAATAGTTTAAATTTTAATCAAAGTCGCCTCAAGCTCATTTTAAGAGGAATTCCCAGGGATTATAGACTGGTTATTTTGCGACAAATTTTTTTTTTACTTTTGACTTTTTATATGACTTTAGTTCAATTAGGTTTTCTCAACGTTGGCATTAGTGACATTTGGGTTGGATAACCTGTTGGCGTGTGTGTATGTGTGTATATAGGATGTTTAGTAGCAACCTTAGTTTCTATTAATTAAATGTTAGTAGCTACCCCCAACCCCACCGAGTTGTGACAACTGAAAATATTTCTAGACTTCATCCCATTTGAAAACTACAGAAGATGCATGTTTGTGTAGGAGATTTCACTGAGCATTTCCGTTTGTATCATTAGATAATTTATTGGGTTTAGAATTGCAGTTTTTGTTTTATATTTAAAAAATTCTCTTGACACCCTTTCCAGGATAAAACAACTGTGCCTTTGTTTGAAAGCGTATGCTCACTGTCACTTACTTTAAAGTGGCATCAGTAATGAGCACAATCTGCACCACTGAAGCTTCACAAATACCCTAAGGTGGATAGTTTAAGGTACTTTTTTTGGTACTGCTGTTTTGCTTAGGATGCCTTTTAACAAACAGAAGTCGTAGAAATGAATCTGCAAAAAATGGCACTCCAGTCACACAGACACTCTGTTCCCATGTATCTTCTGCTCCTGCTTTTTTTTTTTCTCCTTTCTTTATTAGTAAAAATTGGTATGGGCTGATTTTGGTCTGTGGACTATTGTTTGCAACCCTAAGTCTAGAATACAAGTTTATTCTCTCTTATGCAATTTTGGTATTAATATGTAATATCCTATAAAATATGTCTTCAAATTTATCTGTAGCATTGTGCATTGTTATCCAGTATTACTAGAACACACTGTGCAAGGGAAGAAAACACACTTGAAACCAAACCAACACACCGAAACCTGAGTGTGCTAGGCAGGACTTACCCTATAGACATGAATTGCACTGGTCTAACCTGTAGGCAGTGTAAGAACACAGTATTCGAGGAGTTGCTTTAAATTTCTTTTAATTCACATTCTGGTCACAAAATGATGTATTATCTAAACTTTTACACCATTTTTGTCCACCAACCTGTTATTTGAGAGACTTGACAAGGTCTGTCAAGTCATTGGTAGTCTACCTACCAGTGGGAAAACTAGGTTAGAACAGAGCATCGAAGAAAGAATATGTTAATTCTTGCTGGGATATATAAAATTCTTTACATAATTCAATGTGATTTTGTCATCAAAATGTATGTGACAAAAACATTTCTATTTCCATTTTTTAAAACTATACAGCCAAATTTTTGACAAATGCTAGGCCATGTTGTGAGAAATGTTTCTTATTAAGCATTTGTCAGACTTGTAAATAGTTTATAAAATTCAATATACCTGAAAAAGTGATATTTGTTCCACAAAATTAATGTAGTGTCAACTACATTACATAACATAAGTGGTGTTATTTCTGCTCCTTTTCTATTGCTTCATACCTCATAAGAATACAGATCCTATCAATGGAAACATATTTGGAGTTCCCCACTTTCCAGTGAACATAAAATGGAAGACTCAACATGAGAACAATATTTAAATCTAGCCCCTTCTGGCTTGTTTTAGGCTTTGGACATATGAACTAGTAACAATAGTCCAGGCTGTGTATAAAATGTAGAACCTGTACAAAACAGAGTCTGGGGAGGGGGTAGGTGGGGGTAGAATTCTGTAGCCCGTTCTCTACCCCCAGGTCACGTGACCTAGGATGCCAATGCTTTTCCTTGAAGGAAGGGCATACTTTTTCCAATATGCCTTTATTGGTGGAGGAGGCTTTTCTATTACATCCCTTCAATATGAATAGTGGCCTGGGCTGGAAGTACTGTACTTTCTTATCATTTTGCTTAGGTTTATTGTGACTGTTGCTGCATATTTATGACTGCTAATAGTGAAACCTGGTTGCACTCTTCCACAACCTCTTTTCAGTAGAAACTTTATGACTTGGTATTTTCTATGGAATTAAAGAAATCTGTGATTAACTAAATAAAAATAGGGATACATATACTTAGCTATGTGTTCTCTATCAACTTTGGTCCCTGGGCTTACTCATAGATATGTGAATTATATGATTCCTTTGAGTAAAATTGAGATAAGACTTTTTGAATTTTGGCAACCTTTTACTTTTTATTGAATCTAGTTGAAAGTTTAGAAAATCCTGGTTAGTTTTCTAGAATACAATTTTCTTAGCTTCTTACAGGACTTAGAAAATACAACTATGAGGGCCCTTATGACTTCTTTCTTTTAAAAAAAAGATTCAGGTTTATTTGTTTTTGAGAAAGTCTTGTGAACTCTTCAGACATCTGCAACATGAACATGAAGCTGAAAATAACACAAGGGAGGGAATCCTCAGGAGGTTTCTGGTACTTCCTGCCCTGGCCAGGCCATAAATAACATGAAAGAGTCATGCCTTTGGTATTTGATCATTTCCATGGTCAGTGGTAAATACAAATGGAAATGCAGAGGTGTGAGAAAAACACAGAATCTCCATAATGAGCATGAGCTGGAGTTATGATTTGGGGCATAGAAACTCTGGACTTTGCCATTAATACTCACATTTTGGTTCCATGAGAGCTTCCCCTCCAGACTTTAGCTAGTTGTTCTGTCTTGTAAATAAATGGAAATCTAAGTAGTTTAATAGAAGCTAGCAATGCATGGACACAGAGACTTAAAGTTTCTCTAAGGCCAGGATGGCTCAAAAATGTATGGCAGTACTGACAATTTTTATAAGAATATTTAACAAGTGGTAATGATGTAGCAAAAGGATGTAATTGGTAGTTGTCTCAGTAAATACTCAGCTAGATGTACCAATGCAGCAATACTAAATCCTAGTGATATTGCGAGTCTAAGAAAATAGCCAGCAAAGAATTGATTTGTCTAACTCAGGAGTTGAAGTTGACTGATTTCAGACTGTGATGACTTTTTAACATTAGTCCAGTTCCTGGGCCTTGGAAAGAGTAGTAGACCATTGTGCCTTAATGAGTATCATGACTAGAGCTGATTCTTAATGGAACTCTATAATTAGAGGTTAAGTGACCCACTGATAGGGTCTTAGTGATCAGAAGATAATTGTGGAACTAATGCCAAAATATGTGTGTGTGATTTTAAAATTTATTACTTTTATTTATTTTTTATTTTATTTGAGAAGGGTCTTGTGTCCCAGGTTTGAGTGCAGTGGCACAATCATAGCATATTGTAACTTCAAACTCTTGGGCTCAAATGATCCTCTATTTTGGCCTCGCAAGTAGCTAGGACTGCGGGTATGCACCACCTTGCCTGACTGACTTTTAAACATTTTCGTAGAGATGGAGTCCCGCTATGTTGCCTAGGTTGGTCTTGAACTCCTGGCATCAAGCAATCCTTTCACCTCTGCCTCCCAAACCACTGGGATTACAGACTTGAGCAATCTTGTCTAGCCTGACTTTAACATTTCTTTCTGTACTTGTACCAAAGGTATTGATAGATACCTGTGAGAGGTAATAGATGCAGTCAATCTCTTTCACCTTAAGCCCCCATTCTTTTCCCTACCAGACACTCTCCTTTCTCCTGAGCTTCTATCATGCATGGAAAGCCCAATTTCAGGGCACCTATTATAATCTTACCCCAAACACCTGCAGATAAAGCTTTATGCCACTAATATTAGGAACATTGACTTGGAAGCCTTTTTAAGAAATGGTAAGTTTGGTGTTTTGAACCAGAAAACGAAGAGTTAGGAGGTTCTTCTGTTCACCTACAGTCAGATTGCATAGACCATGAGAAGGGGGCCCTGTCCCTTGAAAGTCTTTTTAAGACAAATAACTAAATATTGGTATGTCTTCCCAAATTACTTTGTGAATTTTTAGATGCTTTATGGAGTTAATATTTTACAGAAGAAAATCAGTCAAAATATTCTTAAAAATAGCCACTGACCTTTTTGCTTATGTAAGTGATAATTTGTGATGTTTATATGGGAAGGAGAGATTGGATTTTTCCCCCCCAAGAGACAGGAATTAATTTGCAAGCTCTGTACAAAAGCAAATACCCATTCAAGAGAGAAAAGCAGGAAGAAGTCATATTACAAGATGGTATGTATTTCTCTGAGTTCTGATTTGCCTCTTTCTCACTCTCTCTCAACTGAATAAACTAAAGGAGACAGTTTATCTAGTAGTAGTTTGCTTCAGAATAGGCCCCAGAAGTTTTTGGTTGTCCTCCAACTCCCCTTTCCTTCACTTAATTTCACTCGGCACCTTATTATCACTTAAACTATCTTCCTGTCCACCATTTATCATTATTAACCTTGCTTTTCCAGAGTTAAGCTGTCCTGTATGATGCATTACGTACATCTATAAATGCCTCGAACTACAGCTGCCAAGGCCTTTCTAAATAGAAGATTAACCTAACCTATAATTACATGAGATCAAATGATTTAGATGGAAACGGCCCACCTAAGATGTTCAAAATTATCATTGATGCAGTCTTTTGATGATCAGTAGTTTTAAAAAATAGCCCAAATCCCAGCCCATTCCAAATGTCAAGTAATAATTGTGGCAGAATACAAGCACCTGAATTCTGGGCAAAAAGGGAGAAAAGTATTGCTGATAGTATTAGAAAGGGCCATTCAGTGCATTAGCTGTCGACCCTGTAGCATATAATCACAGTGTATGCTCAAGTTTTGAAGCAATTGCAATCTTACCTAGAAAATGTAACTTTCTGACATCCATCAAGATAAAAGAATAACAAATAAAAATGAACATGAGTATATAAATTACATGTACTTCTAAGAACACTGTATATCATTGTATGTGACTAAACTTACACACTTAGAAGTATTTGGTTTCTTACAACTTCCCTCCCTAATATGTACTTCTAAATTTATCTGGAAAATTAACATATGGTAATAATTTTAGAAGTTTGGCAACTATAGCCCCTTATTTCACAGTGTCTCAGGCAGTCTGTGGAAGAACCCCTCCTCTAATACTTCCATCACTACTTTCTCCTTGAGAGACTTTGCCATACATTGTGCAAAGGCAGAGTAGGAGATTCATCCTACCCTTAACTATTTGCCCCATTGATAGCTTTAGTGACAGAAATCCCTGTTATTAGGTAATCAGGGACATGTCACAATGATAATTTTAGAATAAAATAAATTACTTCCATTTGAGTCACTTCTTTTGGTTAAGGCTACAGGAAGGTATTGTTAAAACATACCTACCTTACCCAGGATGGGTAAGCCTTTGACATAATTTAACACATTATGAGAATGATTTGGGTGGTTTTCTGACTGCTACCATGAAAAACAGAAAGGAAGAACTCGAGAGACATGAATAAAATTCACTACATTTTTTTCAAGAGATGGGAAGAAGGGAAATGCCACATCAAGGAGTGAGGTTCTTTGTGAGTGTCTGAGAGAAATCTGGAGGCACTGGACATTGAGAGGGTAACACTGGGAAGATAACACTGAGGAGATAACACTAAGAAGTTGAGAAAGGGCAGTGAAGTGCTGACGTCATCTTATATAACTGTTATTTTTGTAGATCTGGCAGAGAGAGACAGGAAGTCTCTGTGCAACCAGTCAATTTTAGCTTGTGTTATTGGAAGAACTCTGTTTATTACTGTAATAATTATTAACAAAAATGGCTTATATTACCTAACCTATTTGATTTTGCACGGTAGTCTCAAAGTACCCTAAAGTGAACCTAGACTTGACTCTGAAAGGAAATACCCCAGAACAGAGGATAAAATGAAGAATAGAGCAAGTTCAACAGTCTTTTCAAGTTTTTATAGTTAGGGAAAAAAACGACTATCATATAATGATCTTATATATTAAATTTTAGATAATTGATAAATAAAACAAGTAGAAAAAAAGGAAAAATACAGATTCAAATTATGGAGAAGAAACCATTTTTAATACATTAGTTGCTCCTTTCCAGTTCTTTAAAAAATTTTTTTAAATGAAGTTAAGTTTGTATTCTGTATACATTTTTGGGCTTGAAAAAGAAACTTCTTTTTCTTATGTAACAACGAACTCTTTGTGTACATTTTTTTTTTTTTGGTCTTAAATCTGCTCCTAGTTACTCCATTGGTGAGAGAGAGATTCCTACCCTAGGGTCATCCTGGACAATGAGATTGACAACAGTGCAGTAGTTTCATAAACTCACAGCTTGAGGCAGTAGGATATTGTGCCGTGCAAGACCACACAAAAAATAAAATGCCAAATCACTTTAAAAACATAAATTCTTGCATATCTCAAATTGATTTCTCCTTAACTATTAATAAGCAATAGCTTTTCTTTTAATTTATATTCCCCTAGGATTTTTTAAAAATTTTATTTTAAAGATGTGGGGCACAACTCAGGATTAGGTATACAAGTGCCCCCTGAGATTTTACATGTTGAATTTTGAAAGAGAAGTATAAGTTTACTCTGATACTCAAAAATGTGCATAGACATATATACTTAAATGTTGCTTAGATTAGTGAATATCACATATGAAAATACAATTTAGAGTTTAGTTTTGTCAAATAATAAAATATACCAAAATAACTTTAAAAATTGTTAGTAAAATTATGAGTCAGCTCAGTAGAAATAAAACAGAGATTGAAAAAATATAAAGTGGCATTATTGTAATGAGAAAGCTGAGTTAAATTCTTTTGACTATACAAAACATTTGTTTTTATTTAGTTTAAATTATTTAAATATGTAGAGTTTATGAGAAAAGGAAGTACATACATTAAAAATAGTACTTAGGCTACTCCCAATGGAACAGAGAGTTATTTACATGATTATATTTCAATAATAATAATAATGTTTCCCATTTATTTATTTAATGCTAAGTTAATTCAAATTCTGACTTTAAGAATATTTTAAGTTAAATGCAGTTTGATTACTTTGAAATAAAATGAATCTTTAGATATGATTGCACTTTTAGTAAATTTTTAAAAAAGACAAATAAATAAGGTAAATGCAGAAAAAAATTTAAAAGTTAGAGAGTTCATACTTTATTTCCAGGTGTGAAACTTCAGGCTGTTAAGCCACATTCTTTGATCAGACTTAAATGTAAAAGGAAACATAGAAAGGTAATATATTAGATTGTTTAATAAATAACAGTATGGAATAATTAAGTAGAAGTTCTGCTATCTAGAAGTATGGGAATTGTGCTTTTCTAGATTTGTTTATTTTTGAGTGTGGTGATCTTAAATTTGGGGTTTCAGTAGAGGGAAACAGTTTTTCAGGTTTTGTATTTTTTGTTAGAATATAAAAATTAATCTTCCAGTTGATAACCTTGCATTGTCAAAAATAGTTTTGAAGTAGTTTTTAAATATTCTGTAAAGATTGTAAATAAGACTTGTGAGCATGCTGAAAATAATTTCATTAAATGATTATAATATTAAAGCTCTACTCTTTAATAATTATTTTATCACGTTCAATGATGTCATAAGGGTGGGAATTTGATATGACAGGATTAAAATAAGAAGACATCAGAGAACTCCTTCTCATCCTCTGTCATATGAGAACACTGAGCAAGAAATCAGTCATCTGCAAACCAGGAAGGAGACCTCACCAGAACCCATCCTCTTTGCCATTATGATCTTGGACTTCTAGTCTCCAGAACTGTGAATAAATAAATACATTTCTATGGTTTAAGCCACCCAGCCTATGATATCTTATGGCAGCCCACAGTGACAAAGTCAATGCATATGAATTAGAAATATCATGGGTTTTGAACTTACTGGTGTTCAGATTAATCAGGTCATCAATTTAAACCCTATGAATGATGCACAAAAGTTTTTATAGTCTTTATAAAACATGATTTGTTCTGTTAATATCTTCCTGATGCTTTGAGATACAGTCTCACTCTTGGGAAAGATACACTTTATAGAAATTTGCTTATTTGTGGGTCTCATATCACTGGTTAAGTCATAGTTTTAGGAAAATGATCATTATAGAATATACTTGAAAATATTCTTACCCAAACTCACTAAAGCTTGCCCAATTTAAACACAGCTGAATTTGCCTGTAACAAGTTTATATAATTACATACTTGTTATTATAGCTGCAGTCACAGGTTCCTATACATGTGAAACCACAGAGTTCTTAACTACAGGCTGCTGTCCAACCTGTTTGTTAATAATATGATCAAAGATATAAGTACAAGACAACAGAAAGCACAGGACATATGGGAACACAGTGATGGATCTGGTCTACTCGTTCTCTTGGAGTGCATACTTCACAATTTTGAGCAGAATCTCAAAATATTCTACTTCCTCTTGTGTGGTCCAAATATTACTTTCAAAGTGGAACTTTTTGAGAAGACATGACATGCGACATGCCAATAGCCTTGTAGACCAGAAATGGAAAGTCTTCAGTTCTTGTTTATCTTGTACTACTAATGAGGTCTGAGTTCTTGAGTAAGGTATGCTTGCTTAAGACTTAATGCCTTAACCTAATAAATAAGCATATTGAACTAGATTAGTTATTTTCAAGCAGGTCTTCATGGAGATAGGGAGGATCAGTGTGGGCTTAGAGTATGAGACTGCTGTCTCTCACCCATTCGTCAATCCTGGAGATACTGTTTTTTACCTCCTACAATTTCCTTAAAAGAAAGAACTCTCTTGTTTTGCTCATTAAAGTTTTTTACTCACTGGACTTGATGACTTCAAATGTCTTTTTTTTAAAATTTGTAAGCAATTCTACAATTTTATATTAAGATAATTGATTAATTGAATAGATGCTATCCTTCTCATCAATATCCATTTTGGTTAAAATATTGTTGTTAAAATTAAACAACATACTACATACTTTTTGGAGAGTGTATCGTGTGCCAGTTCTATGCTTGATGACATAGTATTTGGGATTAAAAGAAAATAAAAGAGGTGACATTTGACCTACATTCAACTATGTTGATGCTGTGATTTCCCACCTGAAATTTTTTTCTTTGACACCTTGGAATTTCTGGTTTAGAGATCTTTTACTGTTTTTCTCTGCTGCCCAGTTTTGGTGATGCAAAGATATAGAGAATATATTTAGTATTACATGTGTGTTAGGAACAATACATTTTATAAAAATTCTGGGGCAAACATGTAATCTTGGGTGGACTAATTAATCTCTGGTTTTTAGAGACTGTATTTTATAACTATTGTCCAAACTTTTTCAAGAGTGACTTAAATTACACACTACTGAAGATATATAATCTTGAAGAGTTTAGAGAACACTGATAGAACTAGTACCTAACTATCTGAAAGGCTTTCAGCTATTCTTGAGCATTAGGCATTAATATAACTTGAAGACAGTATACTTTTAGGCTCTATACCTGGGGTACCAACAAATGTATAAACATTTTATTTTTTATTCTATTTTATTTTATTTTTGAGTTGGAGTATCACTCTGTTGCCCAGACTGGAGTGCAGTGGCCGCTCCTGGCCACCGCAGCCTTGACCTGCTGGGCTCCGGAGATCCTTCCGCCTCAGCCTTCCAAGTAGCTGGAACTACAGGCGCGCGCTACCACACCCGGCTAATTTTTTTGTTTATTGTAAAGGCAGGTCTCATCTGTGTATTACTTTTTGAAGTTGAATTGAATTATCATAGCGATGTATATTATGATATTCGCTCAAAAGATGGTGTTACTTATCATCATATAATAGGCAGGACAGTATTACAATTTCAATACAGTTTTTCCCTTCTTAAAAATGTGTTTACTTTTTTTGGCATCCTCTGTACATAGCATACATGTCTCAGTCTTCCAAAGAAAGAGAAGAAGACCAAAAAAACATGGAGCAAAATTCAGAAGATCTTTAAATTGTTAAGTGATAGTATAGTTAAATCAGAAAGATTCTTTAAGAATAACTACCTCAGCGGAGCTCGGTGACTCAGCCTGTAATCCCAGCACTTAGGGAAGCCAAGGCGAGTGGTTTGTCTGAGCCTGTGAGTTCGAGACCAGCCTGGGCAACTTGGCAAGTCCTTGTCTCTACAATGAATTAAAAAAAAAAAATTGGCCAGGCATGGTAGTGCGCACCTGTAGTTTTGACTTCTTGGAAGGCTGAGGCAGAAGGATCGCAGGAGCTCAGCACGTCGACGCTGGGGTGGCCATGAGTGTGCCACTGCACTCCAGTCTGGGTGACAGAGTGAGACTCCAACTCAGTGTGCCTCACTGACCTTATTTATGACACACGAAAATTAAGATGTGGTCTCACAACTTATGATGGAAACAATTTTGCAGACATAATAGTTGGATAAGTGTACAGAAATAAGCCGTCAGAGGTACATTGCAAATTACATTAAAAAGTTGAAAAAACAGAAAAGATGGTTGTTAGGAATGAGAAGATTGATGGGCCAAATAGCATCAGGCAGGTAGATGATGTCACTTTCTTTAAAATGGTGAATATGAGCTCATTGCTATCTAAGTGTCAGTCACTCTGGCACCTCACAAATTTGTACCTGGCATCTCTTTAGTGAATAGGTGTGTTGGCAAAAAGAGGAAGGCACCAGCACTAAGTCAAACTTCCCACAGAAGACTCACTGTATGTATTGAAAGAAGGCTATGTGTTACAGGAATTTTCCAGCCATCATTAGGGTAGAATTGTGGGAAAAATGAGAAATGGACAGAAGCAAATCTGCTATATAAGATTGGCTCAGAGTTGTATATTAGGAGATATCTGTGAAGATCCTAGTGGGTCATTGCTTTCAGTCTATTCCATAATCAATAAAAGTGACAGCAAAGTTTTAGAACAGGGACTCATGGATTTAAAACAGGGAAGCCAGTAGAGGCTAGGTGCAAAAGATGATGCCAAACAGCATTGAGATTATGGAGGATTAAAAGTTATGATAAAAAAGGAACTTGCAAATCTTCTTCAAGAACATTTTCCTCATCAAGCAGTCATAAATTTGGATCTTTTAAGATGTTCTGTCTGGTTATCTTTATCGAGCTTATTTTATTATAGTTTTTCTGCTAGTTATTACATCCATCTCAGCAAATGAGGGCTAAGAAATGTTCCACATGAAATATTCATTGGGTTTATAGCCCTAATTTTAAACGTAAAAGCTGAAGTAAAAAGCTGGAATAAAAAGAGTTTTAGTGTCCACTTTATGAATTGAGAGCATGGTGGGAGGATAAAGGGGGATTCAGCACAGGGAGGAGAAAGCTAACAGGAAGAAAACATATGGAAAGATCTTGAAAGCAAAGACCATTTTTAAAGTGGAAGTCTGAGGTTATGGGGGAAAAAAAGGCAAGAGACAAAAGAATCTAAAGAATTGAAAACTGTTAGGATGAAGCCAAGATGTGACTTCACAGTTCAGTGTGGGAAACTGCTGCTAAAGGAAATGAAGAGTTTGAAAGACTTTTGTCTGAATGGGAGAAGACAGCCTCTCTGCTCTATCACGCATGCAGCATGGCAATTACAAGAAGAACCTGGCAAGTAATGCCTCAGGAAGGGCCAGATTCATTCTAATTAGCAAGATAATTAAAGTAGAGTAGAAGATGTCATTTGTTAAGCATCTTCTCTATACCAGTCATCTTATATAAGTTAGTTTAGTTCTCATGAACAGGCGTCATTATACTCATTTTACAAATAGGGAAACTGAAACTAAAAGAGTTATACTCACCAGCAGTAATAATGTAGAGCAGAAGAACTGAGATGAGAGCTGACATGTGTCTATCTTTACAGCCCAGGCCTTCTTGGGCTGCTTCCTATCTAATTTTCCATGGAATCTCCCATAATTCACTCATATGTGGGAGCTAAATGGTTAAAAAGATTGAAATAATAGGCATCAGGCACACCAATAAGGGGAAAGGTGGGAAGGGGGTTAGGGTTCAGAAATTACCTATGAGTACAATGTTCACTATCTGGGTAATGGACCACCTGAGACCCAATTCCCACCACTACACAGTATGTCCATGTAATGAACATGCATGTGTTCCTCTGAATCTCATGCCTGGGTCCTTCGCTAGAGACTCTGAGTTTGCTTATATTGGATCATTGGAAATTTTTTCCATTGGAAGTTATCATTAGAACTCCCAGGTGATTACAATATGTGACAAAGTTTAAGAACCATTACTCTACAGGTTGAATCTAATAACGAGGCACATATAACCCAGCCTCTGAACAAAGAGTTTTTATCTTTGTATCCCGAATCAGTCTATTTTCTTATGCATAATAGATGCTTAGTACATGTTTGGAGAATTGACTTGATGAACAGTAGAATAATGATGTATGTAAAGCTCTGGTCTTTTTAAATCTGCTTACCCCTTTAATTCTTATAAATCTTCAATATTCCTAGGAATATTTTATGCTTTTTTTCTAGCACACACAAGCCTCAGCAGAGCTGTGCATCAAGACATATCTGAATCAAGTAATATTTGTGTTCTCTCATCAGTTGTCAATGTTTTCCTTTTGTGTAGAACCCTAATGCTCTGCTTCCCTTGGGAAAGCACCCCACTTCAAATCTTGATTCCTTCAGGGAAGCTGACCTCTGGTGGCCAGATAGGCAGCACACTATAGTGGCTGAAAGTGTGGACCTGGAATCAAGATTTCTTGAATATATAAACCTAAGCTCTGCTGTTTACTACCTTTATAACCCTGGGCAAGTTTCTTATCCTCATGCACCTCATACACTTCATATATCTCCTCAATTACACCATAATCTGAGAGGGTAATTATACCTACTTCACAGACAAGTGGTGAGGTTGAAATGAATTTGTATGTTTACAGTACTTAAAACAGCACCTGTCCCATTGTAAGTGACATATAACTGTATTCTATTACAGGGAGAATATTGTAGCAAAATAAACTTCTGATATTGTCTACAAGCTTCTGTCAATAATTTAGAAGATAAGTATTTTTAATATGAATCTGGTAGGATTTATGGAAATATGCTAAAAAGGATTTTCAGGTGTTTAGTAGAGGAATGGACAGTGAAGATGGTTTTTGTCTACCATTTTCTCTATGCTTTGTCTATTGTACATTGAGTCCATCCTCACTGTACTCAATATATGGCCAAGATTTATATGAATAAGATATACAATCTGTTATTTCAGTGTCAGTAGTAGTATGAAAGGCAGGGCATGTTCATCCTTTGATCGTTCATTTCCTTTGTTGTCCTCTCATTTCCAAACAGACATCAGGCAACAAAGGCCATAGATGCAGCTTGTGAATAGAAATTAGTTAATTGTGCAAGGATTTTGAAGAATCCTACATTTCATCCCCATTCTTTCAGGCAAGAGGATGACAGTTGAAGTGGAACCTTCTAAAGAAAAAAGAATGGGAATTGACAACTATGTGCAAATTGTGTCAGGAGGGAGGTCTTCTGTTTTCAGAAAAGCATCCAGGTGTGACTTCACTGAGGCTTATGTGACAAGGTGAAGAGGATGATAAAAGTCAGGTTGCTGAAATCTAATGTAGTAGAACATAAATGATTTATATTACATAGTTTAGGTGATAATTAACTTTATAAGTTGTATGAAAAACCTTAATCCAAATAGCAAATTA
Source organism: Carlito syrichta (assembly GCF_000164805.1). Lineage (NCBI taxonomy): Eukaryota > Metazoa > Chordata > Mammalia > Primates > Tarsiidae > Carlito > Carlito syrichta. Next base: position 47,476 of record NW_007258725.1, read on the forward strand.
CCTCTAATTGGAGTCCTATGATAGAAACCAGAATGAAACCATGTAAAGTCAATGTCCTACTTTAGTGGAACTCTCAAGGAGATAACACATCAAATGGTAAAATCTGAGGCTTGAGGATAGTTTATTCCCAGTTTCCAGCTGTGATTCTTTTTTTCTGTATTTCAAAACGACTGTCTTGATATTTATTTTTCTCCTGGGAAAGAAGGGAAAAAACCTTCTACTGCATTCCCACTGTCTAGGATATTAGCTGTTACAATTTCTATTGGCTGACCTCATGAAAGAGGACATTGCATTTGTCCAGCTCAGCTTTTCTTCCCTCTTTTTCACTGTAGATGTTACAGTACAACACCCACTGAATATTGGATTAGTCTTTGAGAAGCACTGTAACATGACCTGCACAAAGAGACAAGTAACTCTATACTATTTCCTTCCAAGCTCCAATTGGCACAGATAAATTTCCCATGCATTATATTACAATTACAGCTTGTGACTTTCTGGAAAATGCCTCATCTGGGTTTGACTTTTAAAAAAAGATCAACTCTTTTACCAAAAATGTGCAGAGAAAACTTAACATGTCACTTTTCATGAGTTAGTTTATTGGTTACTTTACAAGAATCAAACATGTCTAAGAAAATTAGTCGTCGTAGTTGGTATTCATGAGTGATAACTTTGTGCCTGAGAGAGAGCTTAGCATATGATTAAGTGTTCATGGAAGAAAACCAAAGGATTTTTTTTTTTTTTGCTACAGGAACAAATGTTCAACTTCTCTACACCTCTTACTGATTTTAAAGCGCTAAGCGATTCTGATTTTCTGTGTTTTCTTCTTTTTTTTTAGACCCCATACATGATTCAGCTGAGTTCTTCTGGATGGGGGTGGGGTAAACCCTGACACAAGGGACACAAAATTTCAATACTTGGTTTTCCTGTGTGTCTTAGTTGCCTGAATCAGGATCAAAGGGGGCATCATAGGACTGAGATAACTTGAAACACATGGCTAAAGCAGTAATGTGGAATTAGTAAGTCTTAAGAAGAAGAACTAGATATACAAAAATGCATAGAATCCTGGATTAGTAAGTTACTTAGTAATATTTATTTGGTGCTTACTATTCACAAACATAAGCTATGTGTGACCTGAGTGGAAACTTTACAAATTCCCAGCAAGTGGACAGGATTTAACTTAGTGACCCCAGTCCCAAGAGGGCAATTAATGCTTTAATCACATCTCATTGGAAATAAAAGAGTAAAGGAATTTTGAGCAGTGGGAGTATTCCTGGATACACTAATTCAACTGCTTCTCTCATGGTCAATCAAAGATAGGAGGCAAAAACTGGGAGAAAAGGGAGTTTATTCTGCAACCAGGTTACAGGGAGATGGTTACCAAAAAACCCTCACTCAAAGAAGTACAGTTTACTCAGAATTTATATTCCCGTCCCTTACCCATCCCTGAGGCTAAATTAACAAGGGCATGACTCAAAATTTCCTAATCCCTTTTCACCCTCCCCTAGGACTGAATTAACAAGGCCTACAGGAAGTTTTGGCATGATCCAAGATCTCCCAGTTATGCTGATAGCTCCTTAAGAGGGGATGGGAGGTTACAACAACGAAAGAAGCTCCCTAGGTACATTTAGATAGAAAACTTTGAATCAAACATGAGAAATGTAAGAAACCCCCATTCCCAGAGCCTACTGGCAGGAGACATGCAACCCTAAAATGGACAGAGCTTATGCAACTACACAAAGACAATAGACTTAGAAAATTTTTCCAGTCCACAGCTAAGGGAAGAAGGTACATAATTACAGGTATTTTGTAAAAGGGTACTGCATTGGGGAAACCCCAAATACTGATGTTTCTGGCTTTACACAACTGTCTGTGGTCACATTTAGTTTCAGAAAAAGTTAACATGACTGAAATGTAGTTTAGAAAGTCTATTTTAGCAAAAGTTTTATATGACTGCAGACATTAATTTTTTGGGTCACAACATTTGATCTGGCTTCTCAGAAGGTTAGGACCTCAGCACTTTTAATCTGAATCCCTGAAATGTTTGTATGATTTTTTTTTCTTGTCCTAGTATTGCCTAGGCAGCTAACTTCTGCTGAGCAGAACAAGAAGAACATTTAAACACAGTCTCTATAAGAATGTTTGTAGTAGGCCACCCAGAGCCCAGAGCAGCCTGCTTCTACCTTTTCCAGGAGAAATCTAAAAAAGATTTATAGACCTAGCCACTCAGTATATAAATAGGTAACCCACTTTGGGAATTCCCTTGAGATAAGCCAGGAATATGTTAGTCAGTCAAAATGGAAGCACTTTAGTGATTGCCATCTAATACCTTGAACACAGTGTATGTTATTCCAGAGGAAAAGAGCACTTGTTAGTCTTGTGAAGTCCTTTCTGGGTCCACAGAAGAATCCCAGCATAATCATGGGACTGTTTGTGAATATGGTTACTTCTCCAGAGATAACTGCTCTTTCACTCAAAGGGAATGTTAAGCCTCAGGTTTTTGGGAATGGTCATTTTCCTAAAGTCATGTTGACAGGGTGTGATCCCTTCCCTGGGAGACATTTTTGAAGTGGGTAAGGTATTTTTGTTAGTCATTAGTAATGGGAGGTATGGTACATTAAAGACAGACACAAATTTTTTGCGACTCTTTCTATGGAAAGGTGAGGTCTCTCTCTGTCCCCTTGAGTCTAAGTGAACTTTATAAGTTCTAAACAAAAGAGATGTGTCAGTGTCTGGGCACAGGCATTGGAAAACTAGAGGTTTTTCTGTCTTTTGTCTTGGAGCACTTGTTTGGGAATCCCTAATTCACCATACAAGGAGTCTGACTATCCTTCATGAAAAACATGCAGAAAGCCCTTGGGAATTATAATCAGGTGAATAAACTGGCACTAACATTTTGGGGTAGTTTGTTGCCTAGAAAAAGATTACTTGCCCAGAATTTGGTACCTGAAGCTTGGTGATACTGTAATAAAAACAAAATATACAATATTGACTTTAGATCAAGGCAATAAATACGGGCTGGAAAAGCCTCAAGGAAGCTATTAGTTAAAATGGGAGGAGCTATTGATAAGGGCTTAGAGGAGGGAAGAAGATGATAAGGGCTTAGAGGAGGGAAGATGTTATTGGAGGCTGGAAAAAAATGATTGTTGTGATATAGTGGCAGAAAGTTTAGTGAAGCTGTTGCCTGCCGTCATGTGGCAAATAGAAAATGTATCTGCTAAACTGCTATATCATGTAAAGTGTTTAAGTCAGATGTCTAAAGTGCCTATTGTTATTTTAACTGCATATGATAAGACAGATAAAAGAGGAATATGAACTAAATAGAACTTTTAAAATTTTGAGGAGAATTAAGAAGAATTTAAAGAATTCAGAACTTTCTGTGTTTTTAAAAAAGTGTATTTTTCATCCTAATTTCCCCCAGCAAAATATTACCAAATTGCTTAAGGCATTGATCTATTCCAGAATGTGGGTAGCTACAACAATTTTTGTTAAGGCCTCTGAAAGATTTAAGTCAGGATCTCTATATCGTCTAAGTATTTTAAAGACAAGTATCTTTGAAACTTTCAATAGACATTAGTATTTTAAGAATATCAAGTGACTGAATATTAAGAATATTAATACTGTGGTGACTTCTGAGGAATCAGAACAGAAAGATTTGTTTTGGGAAGAAATGAAAGTGTTAGTTTTGTTTAATATAATTGATTATGAATTGCTATTTAAGAAACATACAGTTTTAAAAGAAATAATATCAGCTTGGACTGAAGAGGCAGAACAATGCAAAATGGAAAGAGGACTTAAGACCAACAACCTAGCTAACAGAAGAGATGTGTCAGTGTCTGGGCCCAGGTCTTAGGGGACTGGAGGGTTTCCCATCTTCTCTCTGGAAACATGGATTAATTTTTATCAAAAAGGAAAGATGACTAAGAGCATGGAACCAAGAGCCCAGAGAATAGAACCCAGAGCAGTAGACAATCTTTACTGGAAGCAAGGATGGCCACTAATTAAGGAACTGTGCCTTAGTTTGTTTGGACTGGTGTAACAAAATACCATAATCTCGGTGGCTTAAACAACAGACATTAATTTCTCACAGACTGGAAGTTTGGAAGTTTAAGATCAAAGTGTTGTCCAATTCAGTTTGGCTTTTTCCTGCCTTGCAGATGACTGTCTCATTGCTATGTCCCCACATGGTGAAGATGGTGGGAGAGAGAGTGGTCTCTCTCATTTCTCTTCTTATAAGGGCACTAGTCTCATTATGAGCATTCTACCAGAGGCCCATCACCAAATACGATCATACTGGGGGTTATGTCTTCAATATTTAAATTTTAGGAGATGCAGTCCAGTCCACAGCAAACTGGTAATATATATTCAATGGATTTCAGAATTGCTAGGAACTAAATGACTGTTGTGTACCTCTTTTTCTCTCCTTTTTGAATGGTGATATGTATTCATTGAAATTATCCATCTTTGTCCCACCATCATATGATACATGTGTGGGGACAGATATTCACATATACAGAAATGGAACTTGGAGAACAGTACCAGAGCAATTGTACCTAAGGAGCTTCATTTGTATCTGGACCTGATGGAAATGATAAGATATTAGACTTCAATAGATAGGGATTTTAGGAGGGGTAATTAATTCTGCATGTGGAAAAAAATGTAAATAATTTGTGGTGAGAGGAGAGATTGTGGTAGATTAAAGATGTTTCTGTAATTTATTTTCTGCTATTTTCATGGAGAGATGGGGTCTACTTCTCCTATTGAATCTTGCCAGCATCTTTGACTCCATGAATAATAGAATATAATAGAAATGTCCGGTTCTGGCTCAAGATGAAGAAGATTGCTCACTTCCATGGCTTACCTTTTAGAATTATTGTGCTTGGAACATTTAACCATCATGTAGGAAAGCCAACTGCTTTGTCATTATGTTCGGTGACAGAGATGCTACACATCCTGCAATAATGAGACAGTCCTTCAAAACTGAAAATTGTTATTAATACTATGTCTTTATTTATTTTCTTTAGAGATGGGGTTGTGCTCTGTCACCAAGCTGGAGTGCAGTGGTGTCATCATAGCTCCTTCAAATTCCTGGGCTCAGTTGATTCTCCTGCCTCAGCCTCTCAAGTAGCCAGTTCTAAAGGCAGGCACCACTGTTCTTGGCTAATTATTTTTTAAATTTTCTTGTAAGATGGAGTCTCGCTATGTTGCCCAAGGTATAAATATTCCATAAACCACTTGTGTATGTGAAAAGCATATTTAAAATTTTTTATGTAGTGGTTCTTAAGTGTGATCTTCAGACCAACATCATCAGCGTCATTGGATGAGTTCAGTGAAGATTGTATCATACCTTGTTGAGGTCTTTGCCAAGAAAGGTTAATAATTTTAGAAAGTTACACTGCTCATGGTATTAGACTATATCATGTAACATACCTGTATTGATTTGCATTTGTACCGATCTATTTTGTGTAATGATAGGTTTAAACAATAGAAATTTTATTACATCTTCAATGATAATAATATCTGAGCATTTGAATATTTAAATATATATTGCTTAATTTTAAAATACGTTTCTTTCATCCGTTTACTGTTAGAGCATGACAGCGATTTCTAAAAAATACATGAAGGTGGGCTATGTTATTTAACAATTTTATTTTAAGATAGTATATTATCCAATGTGAGGCTCAAACTTCACCTGTTATGTAGACCATTTATTTACCGAATCCTGATTTGCACCCCAAATCTTAAAAATAAAAAAGAAATTTAAAAATAGAGCATGGCAGAGAAAAAAAATAGATAGTGGAGTATTGAATCTATTAGGATTGAGAACACTGTTGCAGGAGATTTATAAGGACTTCCAAAGTTAGTTTATAAATATTGGTGGTAGCCCAGATCACCAAGCTGTCCTCAAAAAATGTGAGTGAACTGGCTTCTGCTGATTTCGAATGATCTTCTTCACCAGAAAGCTAGTCAAGAAGCTTTTGAATCCTAGAGAGGGTCTTCACAAACTAAACCACCAGTCATAAATTAAAAATAAAAAAACAAAATGGTCACATTTGCTCTAGATTTTCAAAACAAAAGAAACAGAACACTACAGATAAGTGGGTACTTTCTTTTTCGGTCCCTGAAATCCTTTCTTTTTTTTCTCTTTCCTTCTTTCTCTAGGAAAAATGATTATCACTAACAAGATATATGTTAACCCATGTGTTTTTACTAATTACATTTGTATGTATGTATAAATAATAAATGGTTTATACATTTTTTATATTTACTTAAATAATACCATATTATAGGTAACTTTTTGTAATTTGCTCTTTCTATTCTTTTTTGTTACATTTCTACTCATGATATTTACAAATTTAGTCCATTTATTCAAACTTCTATTTAATATTCCATCTTATTAATATACCACAATTATTGAACTTTCTCCTTTTAAATTATGAATATCCTTATTTCATACATATGACTACGTGCACACACATACACACCCTTGTACATGTGTATTAACTTTCTACTCTGGAGGTGTTTACTGATTTCTTAAATTTTACTTTATTAATCTTTTCAAAAATCACCATTTATATCTTATTTTAGTTATTCTTTCAACTCAGCTTTTTAAATATTGTTAATCTTGATTCTTTATTATTGTCTTCATCTTCATTTGATTTTCTTTTCCTGGCTTCTTTATGTACAATCAATTAATTTTACATTTTAAAAACTGCACAGAAGGAAATAGTTTTTTCTGGTTACCACATTAGGTACATCAGATATATTTTTAAACAGTATTTATTCTGTCTTTCACAATTTCCATTGTTGTATTCTTGTCAATGCATTTGTATTTATTTATTTATTTTTAATTTAACTTATTTTATTAAAGATGTGGGGTACAATTCAGGATTAGGTATACAAGTGGTCATCGTACAGGTAAAGTTTGGGCCTCCCTTTCGTCCCCACTTTGCCTGGTTTCAGATCAGGTGTCCTTATTGATTTTGTGTCCCCCTGGCCCACCCCAGATATCCCTCTACTGCCAAACTCATTCTTATAGTATTGTGGTACATGCTCAGGGTCTGCTTACAAGTGAGAACATGTGGTATTCTGTTTTTTGTTTCTGTAATACATCACTGAATATGATAGACTCTAAATCCATCCAAGTTGCTGTAAAGTCCATATGCTTGTCCTTCTTTATGGCTGCATAATATTCCATTGTGTATATTTACCACTTTTTTTATCCAGTCCAGTTTCAATGGGCAGTACAGTTGGTTCCATGTTTCTGGTATTGTGGATAGTACTGTAATAAACATGTGTATGTAGATATCTTTTTTGTAGAATGATTTGAGTTCCTCCAGGTATATTTCTAGTAGGGGGATTGCTGGGTCATATGGACGGTCAATGTCTAGTTCTTTTAGAAATTGCCACACTGTTTTCCAAAGAGACTGCATTAGTTTGCATTTCTAACAGCAGTGTAGAAGCCTTTCGTTTTCTCTGCATCCTCACCAGCATCTGTTATTGTCTGTTTTATTAATGATAGTCACTCTTATTGGGTTTAGGTGGTATCTCAATGTGGTTTTGACTTTCAGTACTCTAATGATTAGTGAGGTTGAGCACTTTTTCATGTGTCGTTGGCTGCTTGTATATCTTCTTTTGAGAAGTGTCTATTTATGTCTTTTGCCCACTTTTTAATAAAGCTGTTTGTTTTTTTCCTTTCAGCATGTTTGATTGCCTTATAGGTCCTGGATATTAGGCCTTTGTCAGATATACAGTTGGCAAATATTTTTTCCCATTCTGTGAGCTGTGTCCCTACTCTCTTGAAGGTTTCTTTGGCTTTGCAGAAGCTCTTCAATCTGATGAGGTCCCACTTGTCTATCTTACCTCTTATGGCAGGGGTACTTGGGTTATTGATGAGGAATTGGTTGCCAGTTGTAATTTCTGTAAGGGATCCCCCTGAGTTTTCTAGGGTTGTTATAGTTTGAAATTTGACGTTTAGGTCTTTGATCCATTTAGAGTTAATTTTTGTGTATGGTGATAGGTAGGGGTCCTGTTTCAATCTTCTGCATGTGGTCAGTTTTCTCAGCACCATTTGCTGAATAGGTTCTCCTCTCCCCAGTGGTTGGTTAGTAGTGGAGTCTTTGTCAAAGATGAGTTGGTTAAGAAATTGAGACTTTGCTTCCAGAATCTCTATTCTGTTCCATTGGTCCATATGCCAGTTCTTGTAACAATACAAGGCTGTTTTGATTATTGTAGCTTTATAGTAAGGGTTAAAGTCCTTAGAGTAAGGGTTAAAGTCTGAAAGTATGATACCTCCCACTTTATTTCTATTACTAAGGATTGTTCTAGCTATTTGTGGTCGTTTATGTTTCCATATAAATTTCTGTATTGTTATTTCCATGTCTGAGAAGAATGATGTTAGTAATTTAATGGGTTTTGTGCTAAATGTGTAGATTGCCTTTGGTAGGATGGACAGCTTGACAATGTTGATTCTTTCTAACCATGATCATGGAATAGGTTTCCTTTTTTTTTTTTTTGCATCTTCTTGGATTTCTTTGAGCAGTGTTTTTTAGTTTTCATTGTAAAGGTTTTTTAACATTTCTGGTTTGGAAGGTGCCAAGGTATTTTGTTTTTTGTGTGATTATTGTGAATGCTATTGTGCTTTTTATTTGGTTCTCTGCCTGGTTATTGTTGGTGTATATGAAAGTGACTATCTTTTGCACATTTGTTTTGTACCCTGAGATTTGCCGAAGTTCTTTATCAGTACAAGCAGGTTTGTGCCAGATTCTCTTGGATTTTCAAAGTGTAGGACCATATCTTCATCAAAGAGGGATAACTTAACATTCTCTTTTCTTATTTGGGTAACCCTGTTTTTTTTTCTCTTGTCTAATTGCTCTAACTAGGGCTTCCAACTAGAACAAGATGGGTGAGAATGGGTAGCCTTGTCTTTTTCCGGTTTTCGGGGGAGATGTTTCTTGTTACTTTCCATTTAATAATATGCAAACTGGTTTTATCATAGATGGTACTTACTATAATGAGGTATGTTCCTTCTATGCCTAGGTATTTTAGGGTTTTTATCAAGAAGTGATGCTAGATTTTATAAAAAGCTTTTTCTGCATCTATGATATAATCATGTGGTTCTTGTTTTTATATTGTTAAAGTATTTGATTACCTTTAAGGTCTTGTGAATGTTGAAGTAGTCCTGCATCCTGGGGATAAAGCCTACTTGGTCATGGTGGATGAATTTTGAGATGTGTTGTTGTATCCAATTTGCTAGAATCTTGTTGAGAATTTTTGCATCTATGCTCATTAGGGTTATTGACCTCTTTTTTGGGTTGGATCTTTACCAGGTTTGAATGTTAGTGTGAGGTTATCTTCATAAAGTGATTTGGAGAGAATTCCATCTTTCTCAATTACCTGAATACTTTCAGTAGTATTGGTGTCAGCTCCTCCTTGTATGTTTTGTAGAATTCTGCTGGAGAGCAGTCTGGTCCAGAACTTTTTTTTTTGTAGGTAGTTTTCTTATGACGGAGTCAATTCTCTAGGTTATTATTGGTCTATTTAGTGTTTAAGTGTCTTCTTGTTTCAATCTTGGGAGGTTGTGTGATGTCAGAAAGTCCTCTATTTCATTTAGGTTATCAAGTTTGTTTCCATACAAGTGTGCATAGTAATCTCTGATAATGTTTTGTATTTCTTTGGGGTCAGTTGTGATTTGACTTTTTGTATTTCTGATTGTGTTTATTTGGACTTTTCTTTCTTTTTCTTGGTCATTCTGTCTAGAAGTCCTTCAATCATATTTATGCTTTCAAAGAACCAGCTTTTTGTTTTGCTGATTTTTTCTATGATATTTTTGTCTTCTATGTCCTGTATTTGGGCTTTTACTTTGGTGAACTGGATTCTTCTGCTAAAGTTATGTTTTTGTGGTCTTGTGTTTCTAGCTTCCTTCGGTGATTTGTTAGGCAGTTAACTTGTAATCTTTCTATTTTCTTTTATTATTATTATTATTTTATTATTATAAAGATGCGGGGTACAATTCAGGGTCAGATATACAAACGTTGATTATGCAGGTACCCTTGTTGATGAGGTATGGGCCTCCCTCCCTTAACAGTTTCCCTCAACTGCTAACCCACCCCCACTCCCCTGACAGTTTCCAACTAATGCCAATTACTTTCTTATTCTATTATAATTATTCAAGGTCCACTTATGAGTGAGAACATATGGTACTCTGTTCTTTGTTTCTGTGATAGATCACTGAGTATGATCAACTCTAAATCCATCCAAGTTGCTGCAAAGTCCATATGTTTGTCCTTCTTCATGGCTGCATAATATTCCATTGTGTATATGTACCACATTTTTAAAATCTAGTCCAGCTTCGAAAGGACAACATGGTTGGTTCCATGTTTTTGCTATTGTGAATAGAGCTGCAACAAACATACGTGTGTAGGTATCTTTTTTGTAGAATGATTAGAGTTCCTCCAAGTATATTCCCAATAAGGAAATTGCTGGATCATATGGAAGGTCAATGTCTAGTTCTTTCAGAAATTGTCATACTGTCTTCCAAAGAGGTTGCATTAGTTTGCATTCCCACCAGTGGTGTGGAAACGTTCCTTTTTCTCCACATCCTGGCCAGCATCTTTTGTTATTTGTTTTATTAATGATGGCCATTCTTACAGGGGTTGGGTGGTAACTTAATGTGATTTTGATTTGCATTTCTCTGATGATGGGTGAAGCTGAATACTTTTTCATGTGTCTGTTGGCTGCCCATATATCTTCTTTTGTGAAGTACCTATTCATGTCTTTTGCCCACTTTTTAATGGGGCTGTCTTTTTGTTTGTTTGCTTTTTGTTTTTTACTTTTGGCACTTTTGAGTTCCTTGTAGATCCTAGATGTTAGGCCTTTGTCAGATATACAGTTGGCAAATCTTTTTCCCATTTTGTTGGCTGTCTCCCTGCTCTCTTGATGTTTTCTTTTGCTTTGCTCATTAGTTTGAAAAGGTTCCATTGTGTATCTTATTTCTTAAAGTATGGTCATTTAGGGTTCTGAATAGGAATTGGTTGCCAGTTCCAATTTCCATAAGGGTGTCTCCTGCGTTTTCTAAGATTTGTATAGTTTGAGGTTTTATGTTTAGGTCTTTGACCAATTTAGAGTTAATTTTTGTGTATGGTGATGGGTAGGGGTCCTGTTTCAATCTTCTGCATGTAATCAGTCAGTTTCCCCAGCGCCATTTGCTGAATAGGTTCTCCTCTCCCCATTGGTTGTTGTTGTAGGTTTTGCTAAAGATGAGTTGGTTGAGAAATTGAGACTTTGCTTCTGGAATCTCTATCCTGTTCCATTGGTCTCTGTGCCTGTTCTTGTACCAATTCCAGGCTGTTTTGATTACTGTAGCCTTATAGCAAAGTTTGAAGTCTGGAGGTGTAATACCTCCTGCTTTGTTTCTTCTGCTAAGGATTTTTTTGGTTATTCGTGGTCATTTATGTTTCCATATGAATTTCTGTATTGTCATTTCCAGGTCTGAGAAGAATGACACTGGTAACTTAATGGGTATTGCATTGAATTTATAATGGCCTTTGGTAGGATGGACATCCTAACAATGTTGATTCTTCCTGTTCGTGAGCATGGAATATTTTTCCATTTTTTGTGTGTTCTCAGATTTCTTTGTGCACTGTTTTGTAGTTCTCAGTTCTCATTGTAAAGGTCTTTCACTTCTCTGGTTAGGAAGATGCTGAGGTATTTCATTTTTTTGGTGGCTATTGTGAATGGGATTGTGCTTTTAATTTGGGTCTTGACCTGCTTGTTGTTGGTGTATAGGAATGCAACTGTTTTTTGCACATTTATTTTGTACTCTGAGACTTTGCTGAGGTCCTTTATCAGTGCAAGCATTTTTGACAGGTTCTCTTGGATTTCCAAGGTATAGGATCATACAAAGAGGGATAACTTGACTTCCACTTTTCCTATTTGGATACCCTAGATTTCCTTCTCTTGTCTAATTGCATGAGGTATGACTTCCAACACAATGTTGAACAAGAGGGGTGAGAGTGGGCAGCCTTGTCTTGTTCCAATTTTTAGGGGAAATGTTTCCAGTCTCTATTCATTTAGCAATATATTAGTTGTGGGTTTATCGTAGATGGCACTTACTATTTTGAGGTATGTTCCTTCTATACCTAGGTGTTTGAGGGCTTTTATTAAGAAGGGATGCTGGATTTTATCAAAGGCTTTTTATACATCCAATGAGATAACCATGTGGTTTTTGCTTTTATATTCGTTGATGTATTTAATTACATTTATGGTCTTGTGAATGTTGAACCAGTCCTATATCCTGGGCATGAAGCCTACTTGGTCATGGTGGATCATTTTTGAGATGTGTTTTTGGATCTGATTTGCTAGAAACTTGAGGATTTTTGCATCTATGTTCATAAGGGATATTGACCTATAGTTCCTTTTTTTTGTTGGATTTTTAGCCAGTTTGGGTATTAGTGTGATGTTAGCTTTGTAAAATGATTTGGGGAGAATTCCATCTTTCTTTTTTTTCTGGCACCAGAGTTGATTTTTAATTTGTCCTAAAGTCGCTGAAGCAAAAACCATGATAAAACATTCTTTCCTTTACAAACCCCCCAACATAAAACAAAACAAAACAAAACAAAAAACAAAATATCTATTTGTAGGAAAAAAATGGTTTTGTACATGGGATGAAACAATATAAATTGAAACTTACAGATAGCTCTATCACTCATCTCTTTAAAAAGTTTATGGCCGGGCTCGGTGGCTCAGCCTGTAATCCCGTGCCTTTGGGAGGCTGAGGTGAGTGGATTGCCTGAGCCCGTG
>NW_007258725.1:60418-70951 GCF_000164805.1 Carlito syrichta
TGGCCACTGCACTCCAGTCTGGGCCACCGAGTGAGACTCTAACTCAAAAAAAAAAAAAGTTTATGTGAATATTCAGTCAAAAGCAACAGAGTATCGCCCTTGAAATGTTATCTATATGGATTTCCAAGTAGACCACAGGACTGTATACTATCTTGTAATGTCCTCAGAAGGCTCTGTCATTGAGCAGGTAACAGAGCAAAAACCCCAGAGTCCTTTCTTTCAAATGGAAGAGGAAAAGACAGAGGGACAGAAGCTATTCAAACTTCATCTTCTTTTCTTGTAGCTTGTGGTCGCCTTCACCTCCTCTGCCTCCTCTGAAGCCTCCTCTCCCTCCAAAGCCTCCCAGCCTCTGCCACCAAATCCACCTTGGCCTCTTCTGCCACCACCTCGGCCTCCAAAGCCTCCTCTGCCTTCACCATGACCTCCAAAGCCACCTTCTCCCTTAGGCTTGGGTCAGTCCAAGGTAACATTGCTTCCATCTATTTCACCATCTTCCATCGCCTCCTTGGCTGCTTTGGCTTCTTCCTCACTACTGAAGTCTATAAAACCAAACCCTTTGCAGGATCTGGTTTCCAGGTCAGTGCCTATCCTTGCCCGGACAGAGCCATCAAATGACTCCTTTAACATCTCTTTGGTGGTATCCTCAGACAGACCTTTGACAAACAGAGTTTTGGATGGCTGGCTTCTGGCATTAGATGATCCCCCGGGCCCTTGCAACTCCAGCCTGATTGTTCTGCCCTCAATTTCCTTTTTATTACAGGAATTTAAAGCTTCTTTAGTATCTTCAAATGATGCAAACTCTATAAATGCATACCCTTTAGATTTGCCATTTTGGTTCTGGGGCATTTTGATAAAAGTTGCCTTCTCAAATACTTCCTGAAGGATTTCTTCTATTGCACCGTAGGAAAGATTGCTTAAAACCAGAGTTTTTGATTCACCTCTCCAAGTGCTATTCTTTCCACATCTATGGTCTTGACTTTGACCTTTCTCTCCAGTGTAGGACAGGGAAATAGATCGTTCTTCAATCTCTGTTCCCTGCTTTTCTTAGGATTTATCTGGATCAGCTTCTGTCTTAAATTCAATATAAGCAATCCTTTTACTCTTTCCATCCTTGCTGACCAATATGATATCCACAGCATCTTCAAACACTTCTTTCAATTCATCCTGAGTGACTTTGTAAGGGAGGTTGTTGGCCAAAAGGGTTCTTGCATCTCGATCTTTCTTACTGTCTTTTCCTTTTGGCTTCTCTAGTTTAATTTCATTGCCAAAGACTTTCAAGCCAGTGAGATCCAAGGCTTTTTCCAGGTCTTCAGCAGATTCAAAGTCCACATAGCCAAATTTCCTGGTCATACCAATTCTGACATCCACAACGGCAAGATCATTTTTAGCAAAAACATCACTAACACCAGTTTTTAGTTCAGCGGCAGACTTGTTAAAGTTCAGGTTTCCAACAAAGAGATTGAAAGCTGTAGTTGGCTCTGTGGCTTCTACTTTCTGTTTCTTGGCTTCAGGAGCTGCTTTCTGTTTGACCATTTCTTTCTTTCGTTTTCCAGGTGCTTCTTTGACAGACTTTTCCTCCTCTTCTTCCTCCTCCTCCTCCTCTTCATCATCATCATTCTCATCCTCTTCATCATCATCCTCATCTTCATCCTCATCATCTTCCTCTTCATCCACAGCCACGCTCTTAGCTTTCACAGGAATAGCCTTTGCAGAAGCTTTCTTACCTCTGACCAGTGTAGTAGCCATGGCTTCCTCCTCAGAGTCATCTTCCCCTTCATTGTCTTCATCATCCTCATCCTCTGAGGCAGGAGTAGCAGCTGCTGCTTTTGTCGCCGTTGGTTCAAATTCATCCTCTTCCTCCTCATCTTCATCATCATCCTCATCCTCATCACTGTCTTCCTTCTTGGCATTCTTACCGTTCTTCGCCCTCTTTGCTGGGGTGGCAGCTTCCTTCTTACCAGAGGTTGCTACAATGCCTTCCCTGGTGTGGCTCCCTTCTTGCCAGGAGTCACGACTGCTTTGGCTGGTGTAATTGTCTTCTCAGTTGGTATGGCAGCTGCTTTTTTGCCTAGGGTGACAACTGCTTTCTTGGCCAGCGTGGGTGGCAACTGCAGGCTTTTTTGTTGAGGAAACCACCACTTTCTTTACTGGGGTTGCAGTAGACTTCTTGCCTTTCTTCTGAGGGATGATAGCCTCCTCTCCACTGCTATAATCTTCTTCATCTTCTGACATTTCCTCATCTTCACTATCTTCTTCTAACTCCTTCAGAAGAGGAGCCATTTTCTTGGAATCCCCTTGATTTTTACCTGCCTTAGCGAGCTTCACCATGATGGCGGCTTATGATGGCATTGTGTAGTGGGCAAGTGGCAGATGAACCCAGAGGAACCTAAGCGACGTCGATGGCAGCCGCGGGTACTGAAGATCCTGGAGCACGTACGCTTGGCTGCCAGCTACTGCTCGAGACTGAGGTGAAAGACTCCCATCTTTCTTAATTGCCTGGAATGCTTTCAAAAGGATTGGTATCAGCTTCTCCTTGTGCATTTTGTAGAATTCTGCTGGAAAACCATCCAGTCCAGGGATTTTTTCTGTAGGTAATTTTCATATGACAGAGCCAATTTCCTTGGTTGTTATTGATCTATTTAGTGTCCCAATGTCTTCTTGTTTCAACCTGGGGAGATTGTGTGATGTCAGAAAGTCCTCCATTTCATTTAGGTTATTTATTGAGTTTGTTTCCATATAGGTGTACATAATAATCTCTGATACTCTTTTGTATTCTTTCAGGGTCAGTTGTGATTTAATCTTTTATATTTCTGATTGTGTTTATTTGGGCTTTTTCTCTTTTTCTTGGTCATTTTGGTTAGGGGTCCATCAATCTTGTTAATTCTTTCAAAGAACCAGTTTTTTGTTTGGTTGATGTTCTCTATGATATTTTTGTCTTCTATGTCCTGTATTTGAGCTCTTATTTTGGTGATTTGGATTCTTCTGCTGAATTTGGGGTTTTGGTGGTCTTCTCTTTCTAGCTCCCTTAGTTGATTTGTTAGGCTCTCCACTTGTGATCTTTCCCTTTTCTTGATGTGTACTTGTAGAGATATAAATTTCCCTCTTAGAACTGATTTCATGGCATCCCAGTGGTTTTGGTAAGATATTTCTTCATTTTCATTTGTTTCCAGGAATCTTTTAGTTTCTGCTTTGATTTCAGTGTTGACCCAGTAGTTTTTCATCATCATGCTGTTTAGTGTATGTGTCTTTGTGGACTTTGGGGAAATGTTGTTGATGTTAATATTTATTTTTATTCCACTGTGGTCTGAGAGTGTGCATGGCAAGATTTCAGTCTTATGAATTTGATTATGCTTGATTTATGGTCAAGGATGTGATCGATCTTGGAGTACATTCCTTGTGGTGGTGAACAGAATATATATTCTGTGGTTGTTGGATGGAATAATTCATAGGTATCTATTAAGTCCATTTGGTCAAATGTCAAGTTTAGTTTTCTGGATCTCCCTATTGATTTTTTTTGCCCTGATTATCTTCTAGGGCTGTGAGTGAAGTATTCAAGTCCCCTGCTATAATAGTGTTAGAGTCAATATTTTTTTCTGTTTACTTAGTATTTGCCTTATAAATGCTGGTGCTCCTGTGTTGGGTGCATATATGTTTAGGATGGATATTTCTTGCTGATGGATTGAATCTTTTATCATTATGTAGTGTCCTTTTGCATCTTTTAAAATTTTTGATAGCTTAAAGGTTGTTTTGTCTGATATTAAGATCACAACTCCTGCCTTCTTTTGTTATCCATTTGCCTGGAAACTCATTTTTCATTTTTTGAGTCTGTGTGCATCCCTTGTAATGAGATGAGTCTCCTGGAGGCAGCAAATAATTGGGTCATGGTTTCTTATCCAGTTTACCATTCTTTGTCTTTTCAGTGGTGCATTTAGTACATTTACATTCAAGTTGATTGTTGAAATGTGATTGTTTATTGCTGTTATGAGGTTCTTATAATGAAATACCTTGGCATCTTCCTAACCAGAGACATGAAAAACCTTTACCATGAAAACTACAAAACACTGCTCAAAGAAATCAAAGATAACACAAACAAGTGGAAAAATATCCCATGCTCATGGATTGGAAGAATCAACATTGTGAAGATGTCCATCTTACCTAAGGCAATCTACAGATTTAATGCAATACCCATCAAATTACCAGCAACATCCTTCTCAGATCTAGAAAAAACAATACAGGAATTCATATGGAAACACAAGCAACCAAGAATAGCCAGAAGAATCCTCAGCAAAAAACAAAACAAAACAAAACAAAAAGCAAAAACAAAAAAACAAAGCAGGAGGTATTACACTACCAGACTTTAAACTTCACTATAAAGCTACAATAATCAAAACAGCCTGGTATTGGTACAAGAACAGACATATATACCAATGGAATAGAATTGAGATTCCAGAAGCAAGAGCTCAATTTCTCAACCAACTCATCTTCGACAAAGCCTCCACCACCCACCACCGGGGACAGGAGAACCTATTCGGTAAATGGTGCTGGGAAAACTGACTGACCACATGCAGAAGATTCAAACAGGACCCCTATCTATCCCCATACACAAAAATTAACTCTAAATGAATCAGGGACCTAAATGTAAAACCTCAAACCATAAGAACTTTAGAAAATGTAGGACACACCCTTATGGAAGATGGAACTGGCATCCAATTCTTGAGCAAAACTTGAAATGCACAGGTCATAAGAGATAAGATAGACAAGTGGGACCTCAATAAACTGACAGACTTCTGTAAAGCCAAAGAAACCATCAAGAGAACAGGGAGGCAGCCCACACACTAGGAAAAAGTATTTGCCAACTCCATATCTGACAAAGGCCTAACATCAAGGATCTACAAGGAACTCAAACATGCTGAAAAGAAAAAAACAAAAAACCCATTACAAAGTGGGCAAAAGATATGAACAGACACTTCTCAAAAGAAGACATACGAGCAGTCAACAGATACGTGAAAAAATGTTCAACCTCACTAGTCATCAAGGAGATGCAAATTAAAGCTACACTGAGATACCACCTAACTCCAGTCAGAATGGCCATCATCAATAACTCAAAAGATAACAGATGCTGCAGAGGATGTGACAAAAAAAAAAGAACACTTCTACACTGTTGGTGGGAGTGTAAGCTAGTACAGACTCTGTGGAAATTAGTGTGGTCATTCCTAGAAGCTCTAAAAATCGACCTTCTATATGACCCCGCAATCCCCCTACTGGGAATATACCCTGAGGAACTCAAAGCACTCTATAAAAAAAGATACCTGCATATATATGTTTATCACAGCATTGTTCACAATAGCAAGATCATGGAACCAACCATGCTGTCCATCAAAAGAGGACTGGATTTAAAAATTGTGGCACATATACATAATGGAATATTATGCAGTCATAAAAAAGAACAAAATCATGAATTTTGCAGCATCCTGGATGGAATTAGAGATTATAAT
Organism: Carlito syrichta; assembly: GCF_000164805.1. Classification (NCBI taxonomy): domain Eukaryota; kingdom Metazoa; phylum Chordata; class Mammalia; order Primates; family Tarsiidae; genus Carlito; species Carlito syrichta. Next base: position 65,914 of record NW_007258725.1, read on the forward strand.
ACTGAGTGATCTCTCACAGAAACAAAGATCTGATCATCACATGTTCTCACTCATAAGTGGACCTTGAACAACTATCATAATACTATAAGAAAAGGATTGACAATGGTGGGAAACTATGGGGGAGGCAGGGAGGGGAAGAAAGGTGGGATTAGTGGTAGTCAATATCTATCTGGGGAAAGGAGGGCACACCTCATCAACAAGGGTAACTACACAATGAATATTTGTATACCTAACCCTCAACTGTACCTCACAACTTTAAAATAAAAAATATATATTAAAAAATTAAAATTTTTAAAAAAGTTTTTTCTTTGTTTGCTTGTTTTCTTTTGACTTTGGGGTTAATGTTTGTATGTATTTTCAAGTTTCTTATTGCACTGTATTCTCTGTTAATTCAGTGCTCTATTGTTCTCTTGGGAGGTTTGTGATCATTCTTTTTTTTCTTTCTTCTGTGCTTAATACCTTTTTAAGTGTCTCCTGTAGAGCTGGTCTGGAAGTTGCATAATCTCTTAGGGATTGCATGTCTGGAAAGGATTTTAATTCTCCATCACTGATGAAGCTGAACTTGGCTGGATAGGAAATTCTTGGTTGAAATTCTTTATTAACTTTGAATATAGGGCTCCAGTCCCTTCTTGCTTGTGTTTCTGCCAATAGGTATGCTGCTATTCTGATTGGTTTCTCCTGGTAGGTAATCTGACCTTTCTCTCTTGTTGCCTTTAGGATTTTTTCTTTTGTGCTTACTTTGTGTAGGTGAATTACTATGTGTCTAGGGGTTGGTCTTCTCATTTGATGTCTAGTAGGGGTTCTCTGTATCTCTTGTGCTTGGCTGGTCACATCTCTGGTGACATGGGGAAACTTTTCTTGGATTACCTCCTGGAATACTTACTCCAAGTTGTTCTCCATTTCCCTTTCTTCTTCTGAGATACCAATCAGGCATAGGTTTGGTCTCTTGATATAATTGCACATCTTTTGTAGACTTTACTCTTTCTTTCTGAATCTTCTTTCTGTGTTTTTTACTGGTCATGTTAATTCCATGTTCTGGTCTCCAAGTTCTGAGATTCTGTCTTCAGTTGGATTAATTCTGCTTTCCATGCTTGTCATCTTGTTATTTATTTCCTGGATGAAATTTTTTATTGCCAAAATCTCTGTTACAAGTTCTTTCAGTGTTACATCTTGTCTTCCTTGAGTCTTATTCACTCTTTCCATCCATTCCCTAATCCCTGTTGTATTCTGGGGCCAGTCATTGGTGACTTCCATTGTTTGGAGAAAGGTCTTACTTTTCAGGGGTTTTGTCTTTGGTACACTTTTGTCTTTGGTACACTTGAAATTGTTTGAGGTCTTCCTTTGGTTTTTCCTCACCTGTGACAGATCTCTTGTTTTTCTCTATAGTTCTGCTATTCAGTGTCAGTGGGAGAGGCTTTCTCCTCTGATGTTAGCTCAGTCTCCTATTCTTCCCTGATCTGGACTCTGGATTTGTTCTATTTTGAAATAGGATAGTTGATTGGAAGCTTTGCTGACTCTCGTAGTTTTTGAAATTTGAATAAAGTAGAGGATGGGATGCTATGATTCAGAAGTTACTTGCAAATTACAATATTCACTTATTGTGGTATGTGTTCCCTGAGATTCATGCCCCACCACCACTCTAAATGACTATGCAAGGCACAAACCAACATAAAAACAACTTAGATCACACAGACATGGACACGCATACACACCCCAAAACAAACTGGGATAACAGCAAAGTGAAACAAAACAAACAAACAACAACAAAACAAGAAAATTAAACACACACACACATGCCTAGCGTAAAGTAACAGAAAGACCAGTGGTAGGAACAAAATAGAATTCAGATCGAACACTCACACATATATTGACACACACCTTAAACTCTAAGAAATTAAAATTAAAAAACCCCAGAATAACAAAAGAACAAAAATAAACCAACAATAACAACAAAATTGAAAGATGAACACTCAGTCATTCACATACACACATAAACAGAAAATGAAAAGAAAAAATAGGGAGACGGGAACAAGATGGCGATGGCATAGGTGGACTTGTGAGATTCTCTGAATGTGAGTTTCCAAAAAGACTCTGACTTTTCTTCCCCCATTCCCTAGCCCACCACCAGCCATGCTGGTCTGAGGCCTAGGGACCTTTGGTCCCCCGGTCAGCCAGATATTGCGGCCCCCTGCTGCTGCTGTTCCACTGGCATGTGTGGAGTCCCAGCTCCTTTTCTGGCTTCATCGTCTCCTGCCCAGCACCCAGCACTAAGCTGCCGGTCACTCAGGGAGGCTCTGGGCGCCCGCCTCTCAGAGACACTGGTCCCATTCCTGGCTGAAGTACCCTGAGGGAGGCCCCAGGGCGACTCTACCCACTCACCACCTGCCCTTTGGAGCTTTGGAGCTCTGGAGCTCTGGGGCCACCCTGGCTGAGGCACTCAGAGCGTGACCCAAGCTGGGGGACCCAGACAAGTGGAGAGAAATGGATCTGCAAAAACTGCCTCGGCCATTCTCCAGGCAGAGACATCCATTGTCCCACCCACCTTTCAACAAACCCTACCTCAGTTCCTAAGGTAATGTTGTGAAACAGGAGACAAAGCCCCACCCCTAAACTGAATCAGACAAAAGCAATCCCCAGGCAGCGGACTAAAAAAAAAACAAACAAAAAAAAAACCCAAACTGCAAGTAAATCTAGCTACCTGCAATGAAAAACAAAGGGGAGAGGCCGGAGATCAGAGCTGAAGTGACTTTAGTCTGATCGCTTATTTTGACTTATTATTTTATCATTTTGACTGTTTGTTTTGATCATGTTTGTTTGTCTTCTGACTTACATTGTTTCTTGATTTTATTGGTCTGTCTATGTGTAGCTATCAGTATTCTTTAGGGAATCTTTCTTATGTGTCTTTTTTCACTTCCTTCCAGCCTTGTGTCTCTTTCTCACCTGGTAGTTGGTATGTATGTCTGTTTTCCCTCTCGCTCTTCTCTCTTTCTAACTTCCTATTGGCCCCTCCTTCCTCCATTATTTTCCTCTTTTATACCTTCCTTTTTAATCTTGGGACCAAGACTACATACTGCTGAATGGACAGGTTGTAAGTCAGAGGGAAGTAGGTTCCAGTGTGTTCATACGCCTGTTTGTGGATGCTAGAATCAACATATACATTCTGAACCACAGCTTCCCCCTCAATTAAACCTCAAAACTGCAAAAAGTGCAGATTTCAGCCTACACTCCAACCTCAAAAGTGAACAAAGCCAGAAGACCCTCGTAAGGAAGAACAGGTTATTGCAGAAGAGAAATAAAAGCAACCCAACCTTCCCTCAAAAACAGAATTAAAGAAGGGGAGGGAAAGGGGGAGAGAGAGAAAAATCTACACAAATGAAGAAAAACCAAAAGAAGAGTATGGGTCTCTCCCAGACCCCTGGGAGGGCAGAAACTGAGAAAACTGACTTTGGAATGCAAACAATGAAGAGCCCCCAGAATGAAGGGTCTCAAACTACAAACCTAGATAACAAGACATTAATGGAGAGATTAAAAAGAATTGAGAAGACACAAGAAGAAACTAGGAAGGAGCTGATATCTGAGATAACAGTAATAAAGAATACTATGAATGAAATAAATAACAAACTGATAAGCATGGAAAGCTGAATTACCCAAGCAGAAGAAAGAATCTCAGAGCTTGAGGACCAAAATATAGAACTAACCCAAACTCTTAAAAACACAAAAAATAAGCTCAAAAAGACAGAACAAAACCTTCAAGAGATGAGCGATTACTTCAAAAGACCGAACTTAAGAGTAATTGCCCTTCCTGAGGCAGAAAGAGAGACAGAGACCACACTGGAACAAACTTTCCATGAGATCATTCAAGAGAACTTCCCTTTTCTAATCAGTGATGCAAAAATTCAAACACAAAAGATTCAGAGAACCCCTGCAAGACAACAAATGAGAAGACCAACTCCTAGACACATAAATTCACCTAAACAAAGTAGGCATTAAAGAAAAAATCCTAAAGGCAGCCAGAGAAAAAGGCCAGATCACCTACCATGGAAGACCAATCAGAATAGCAGCAGATTTATCTGCAGAAACACTGCAGGCCAGGAGAGCTTCGAGCCCTATCTTCAAGGTCCTAAAAGATAAACAATTTCAACCAAGAATTACCTACCTGGCCAAGCTAAGCTTCATCAGCGAGGGAGAATTAAAATCTTTCCCAGATATCTAATCCCTAAAAACTTATGCTGCCACCAAACCACCTCTACATGAAACACTTAAGAAAGTACTAAACACAGAAGAAAAGGAAAAAAGAACAATGTTCTTCACAAGATAAAGTAAAAAGAATAAAATATGCATGAACCAACCCCAAAACCAAAAGAAAGACAAAAAAACCAAGTGGAAGAACAACAACTCTATAAGAACTCTATGATAGAGACAAACTCTCGCATTTCAATAATTAACCTGAATGTGAATGGACTAAACGCACCACTGAAAAGACATAGAATGACAAAATGGATAAAATATCACCAGGCAACAATATACTGCCTTCAAGAGACCCATCTCACTAGAAAGGACATACACAGACTCTGAGTAAGAGGATGGGAAACAAATGTTCAGGCGAATGGGACACAAAAGAAAGGAGAAGTTGCAATCCTAATTTCAGACAAAATACCATTTAAGCTATCAAAAATTAAAAAAAGATACAGAAGGCCACTACATAATGATAAAAGGTTCACTCCATCAATAAGAAATATCTATCCTAAACAAATATGCACCCAACACAGGTGCACCAACTTTCATAAAGCAACTTCTAGGAAAACTAAAGAAAGATATTGACTCTAACACCATCATAACTGGGAACTTTAATACTCCACTCACCCTAGACAGATCATCAGGACAAAAAATCAGCAAGGAAATCCAGAACCTCAATGTGACTTTGGACCAAATGAACTTGATTGATACCTACAGAACACTCCATCCAAAGACCACAGAATACACATTCTACTCATCACCACATGGAACGTATTCTAAGATCAACCACATAATTGGCCAT
>NW_007258725.1:71968-116920 GCF_000164805.1 Carlito syrichta
AACAGAAACCCAAATAAAAAGCACAATTCCATTCACAATTGCCACAAAAAAATGAAATACCTTGGCATCTTCCTAACCAGAGACATGAAAGACCTTTAGAATGAAAACTACAAAACACTGTTCAAAGAAATCAGAGATGACACAAACAAGTGGAAAAATATCCCATGCTCATGGATTGGAAGAAACAACATTGTCAAGATGTCCATCTTACCTAAGGAAATCTACAAATTCAATGCAATACCCATCAAATTTCCAGCAACATTCTTCTCAGACCTAGAAAAAAACAACATAGGATTTCATATGGAAACACAAATGTCCAAGAATAGTCAGAACAATCCTCAGCAAAAACAACAACAACAACAACAAAAAAAACAAAGCAGTTGGTATCACATTACCAGACTTCAGACTTTACTATAAAGCTACAATCATCAAATAGCTTGGTATTAGTATAGGAACAGGCATATAGATCAATGGAATAGAATTGAGATTCCAGGAGCAAAACTTCAATTTCTCAACCAACTCATCTTCAACAAAGCGTCCACCACCTACCACTGGGGAGAGGAGAATCTATTCAGTAAATGGTGCTGGGAAAACTGGCTGACCACATGCAGAAGATTGAAACAGGACTCCTATCTATCCCCACACACAAAGGTTAAATCCAAATGGATCAGAGACCTAAATGTAAATCTCAAACCATAAGAACCTTAGAAAATGAAGGACATACCCTCATGGAAATCAGAACTGGCATCCAGTTCCTGAACTAAACCCAAAACCCACAGGTCATAAGAGGGAAGATAGACAAGTGGGACCTTATTAAACTGACAAGCTTCTGCAAAGCCAAAGAAACCATCAAGAGACCAGGGAGACAGCCTACAGACTGGCAAAAAGTATTTGCCAACACCAGGTCTGACAAAGGCTTAACATCTTGGATCTACAAGGAACTCAAATATGTTGAAAAGAAAAAAACAAACAACCCCATTATAAAATGGGCAAAAGATATGAACAGACACTTAACAAAGTAAGACATCTGAGCAGCCAACAGACACATAAAGAAATGTTCAACCTCGCTAATCATCAGGGAGATGCAAATCAAAACCACACTGAGATACTACCTAACTCCAATCAGAATGGCAATTATTAACAACTCAAAAAATAACAGCTGCTGGAGAGGGTGTCGTGAAAAGGGAACACTTCTACACTGTTGGTGGGAGTGTAAACTAGTGCAACCTCTGTGGAAAGCAGTGTGGCGATTCCTAAAATCTCTAAATATTGATCTCCCATATAACCCCACAATCCTCCTACTGGGAATATATCCTGAAGAACTCAAATCACTCTACAAAAAAGATACTTGCACACGTATGTTTATTGCAGCATTGTTCACAATAGAGAAAACCTGGAAGCAACCATCAAAGGAGGACTGGATTTTTAAAAATGTGGTACATATACACGATGGAATATTACACAGCCATAAAAAAGAACAAAATCATGAATTTCACAGCATCCTGGATGGAACTAGAGTCTGTAATACTGAGTGACCTCTCACAGAAACAAAGATCCGAGTATCACATGTTCTCACTCATATAATGGACGAACATCCAATGTAATACTATGAGAAAATGACTGATAGTAGTGGGAAACAATGGTGGGGGGGAAATGGGATTAACGGTAGCAAATATCTGTCTGGGGACAGGGAAACACCTCTTATCAACTGGGTGCCTGAATGAAACGTATTTGTATACCTAACCCTTAACTGTACCCCACAACATCATAATAAAAAATATTGATTAAAAAAAATTAAAAAGAGTTCTTTTAATGAAGAAATCTTTAGGCTGGGTGTAGTGGCTCATGTCTGTAACCCCAGCTTCTCCAGAAGCTGAGTGGACCTAATAGCCAGGAGCCAGGTTCAAGCTCTGCAACTTTAACCTGTGGGCAGAGACTGAGGGTGAGAGAGTGTGATAGGGTCTTTGGCAAGGAAAAAACAAGTCCGTTGTTACCGAAAGTGATGCAAATGTTCTTTTCTAATGTTACACAATTTTTATGTAGCAGCGAAACAATTAGCAGAGTGTTGTATAATCATGTATTGAGTACTTATTTCAACTTTGCTGCAATGGAAATGAATACATATTCATTAAAAATACCATGTATATGTTTAAAAAAAAAGAAAAGAAAAGGAAAAATATTTTGCGCTGGAGCAGATCAAACCCTCACATACACATTCATGAACAAAGGAAAAATATTTTAAAAATAGATGAACTAGCAAACAAACAGTCAAAAAAAATTTTTAAAAATTTTAAAAATTGAACATTAAAACAAAAAAAAAAAAACCCCAAAAATCCTGCCCTCTTGTGGCAGGTTCTATAACTGTTCCTCTAATCAGGTCTCTCCCTCAGAGCCACCTTTTCACTATCTCCTCAGTGTCCTAAGCAGGGAAGGAGGAGGGGCAATGGAGGTGGTTTGGGCTGGAGTCCTCCCTTCCCACTCTCATATGATTAGGGAGATCTCCTCTGATGAGGAAGCACAGGATTGTCTCTTCCCGAGGTATGTACTCACAGGGGGTGTCCCAGCCAGGCCTATCCTGGAATGGAGTATTGCAACTGATGTCCAGGCTCCGCCTGGGTTTGTCCCTCTCGGTAGTGGCCCAGCTGTGTGGGTCTGATGTTCTAAGGACTGCTGGGGAGAAGGGGGTTTGGGTCAGCCTCAGACTCACCACTGATCTCTTTGGAGTTCTTCCTCATCCTTTTGTGGCCACACCCTTTGTCCAGAGACTGGATAAGGGCAGCTGGACCTCAGCACTTGTTAGGTCTCTCCCATGTTTGTGTTTTCAGGATATTCCTTCTGTGTCAAGATCAATCCCTGAGTAGTTGATCTGCCAGTCACAGAGATAGGGTCTGTTGCTGTGAGTCGGAGCACTTTCCTGCCCCACCTTCAAGATGGTGGAGTGCCTCTCTTGTCCTCTTTCATGGAACTTTGCTTCCAGGCTCCCTCCACAGCTCCTGCTGCTAGTGCCCTCGTAGGCACTGAAGTGGGGAGGCAAAGCCAGGAGCCGGCAGTCTCTCACCTGCTGCACTAGTGAGGGAGAGCCTGGGGCGATATTTTCTCCCTGCTGCTTTTATCCATTAAAAAAAGAAAATGGTGCTCAGCTTCTGAGACCTGGGAGGAGCTGGGGACAAAGCAGAGAAGCTGCAGCACCAGCTGTTGCACCACGGGCCTGGGCACTTCCTCACAAGCCCGCACTTAGACAGTCTTCCAGAATATTCTTTCCAGGGAGCGTTTGTTGATTAAAAAAAGAAAAGAAAAGAAAAGAAAAAGAAAATGGCACTCACCTTTTTGCATCATGGGAATTGCTTGGGTGTAAACCCAGCAGCTGTGGTACCAGACACTGCACCAGGAGAGCCCTGGCCACTAGCACCCTAATCCTCAGTCAGGCACTCAAACGTCCACTCACTCACCAGCACGTACATAAAATTTTCCATACACTCACTCACTCACACAGGGACTCTCATAGTCTGACTGGTTCAGCCACCATCTTCCTGACCAATTCTCCATTTTCTTGATGTTTGTCCTTCGAGATATAAATTCACCTCTTAGAATTGCTTCCATGGCATCCCAGAGGTTCTGGTTAGATGTTTCCTCATTTTCATTTGTTCCCAGGAATCTTTAAATGTCTGTTTTGATTTCTATGTTGTCCCTGTAGTCATATTGCATCATGCTGTTTAGTATCCATGTCTCTGTGGGTTTTGGGAGAGTTTGTTGGTGTTGGTATTTATTTTTATTCCACTGAAGTCTGGGTAGGTGCATGGTAGTATTCCAATCTTTTGGAATTTGTTTATGCTTGATTTATGGCCTAGGATGTGATGGATCTTGGAGTATGTTCCATATCGTGGTAAATAGAATGCATATTCTATGGTTGTTGGGTGGAGTGTTCTGTAGGTATCTATTGAGTCCATTTGGTCAAGCGTTAGGTTGATGTTCCAAATCTCTTTGTTGATTTTTTTGCTTTGATGGTCTGTCTAGGGTTGTTAGTGGTGTATTTAAGTTCACAGCTGTAATAGTGTTGGAGTCAATATTTTTTTTAGTGTATTTAGTAGTTGTTTATAAAAACTGGTGCTCCTGCATTGAGTGCATACATGTTTAGGACTGGTATTTCGTGTTAATGGATTGAACCATTTATTATTATGGAGTGCTGCCTTTAATTGTTTGGGCTCTGAGGTCTGATTTTTCAGGTGTATTCTCTTTGTAACACTTGGAATTACCTTTGTTTCTCTGTTGATTTTTCATTTGTAATGGATCTCTTTCTTTTCTCCTTAGTTCCATTATTCAGTGGCAGTGGGAGCAGCTTTCACTTCTGATATTTTGTCAGCCCTCTATTCTTCCCTGACCAGGACTCTGAATTTGTTCTATTTTGAAACAGGGCAGTGGGTGGGAAGCTTTCCTGTCACTTGTAGTTTTGAGAATTGAATAAGGTGGAGGATGGGGAGTTAAGATTCAGAAACTACCTGCAAATCACAGTGTTCACTAATTGTGGTATGGGTTCCCTGAGACCCAGAACCCACCAACACTCTATATAGTAATGCAATGTTCTCATTGTGCACTCCCTGAATTCAAGATACAGTAACAGCAATGAGGAGAACAGAGAAAAGTAGAATGAAATGAGATGGACCAATTAAAAAAAATAGAATATGACAAAAAACACAGAACAACAAAAGCAGAAATTAAAGGAAAAACAATGGAACACATATACACCAACAGATACACACAAACACCAAAACAAATGAGAATAACAACAAAGCAAAACAAAACAAAAAAACCCAGGAAAACCAAATACACACAGATACACACACTCAACAGAAAATGAAAGAAGAAGAAAAAGAGAAAGAAGGAAAAAAGGAAAAAGAAAAGAAGAGAAAAAAGGAATTCACATTCGCCCCTCAGACATATATTCACATACACATTAAACTAAAAAAAGAAGACAAAACTCAAAAACAAACAACCAAAAAAAATCAGAAAGATGAACATTCAATCCTTAATGTACACATATAAACAAAAAACAAAATAAGAAAGAAAAAAAAGAAGAAGAAAGGGGGTATGCAGAAAGAACCCTCATGTACACATTCTTGCTCAAAAATATTTAAACCTTAAAAAACAAAACAGACAAAAAAATTCCTGTTCTCTTGTGGCAGTTCTGTAATTGTTCCTCTCAGCTGTGTCCTTCAGAACTTTGGCCTCACTCACAATCTCCCAAGTGTCTGACCCAGGGAGGAGGAAAGGGCAGTGGGACGGGCTTCAGTCCCCTCCCCACTTTAGTATAGTCAAGGGTGAGGAGGTGTGAGATTCTCTCTTCCCCAGATACTGGTAGGGGGGCACTCCAGTCAGGTTTATCCTGGAGTGGAATCCTCGTATTGCGGCTGATATCCAGGCTCTGCCTGGGTTCATCTCTCTCAGTCATGCCCCAGCTGTGTGGGTCTGATGTTGAGAGGATTGCTGGGGAGGAGGGGGTTGGGTCAGCCCTGGACTCACCACTCTTCTCTTTGGAGGTCTACCTCATTCTTTTTTGGCCACACCTTTTGTCCTGGGACTGAGTCCATTTAGGTTGAGGTACACCTGAGACTCAGCACTTGTCCTGTCCTTCTGGAGTTTGTGCTTTCAGAATATTCCCTCTGGGTCACAATCAACCCCTGAGTAGTTAAGTTACCAGTCACAGAGATCAGGTCTGTTGCTCTGTGGTGCACAAACTGGAGCACTTTCCTGTCCAGTTTCCAAGATGGGTGGCAGGGTGCCTCTTTCTTCTTCTCCAGTGGGGCTCTGCCTCTGGGCTCCCTTGCTGTGTTCCCTTCGCAACCCTTGCTACCAGTTTCTGGCCAGGCGCTGCAGTGGTGAGGCAGAGACTATAGCCAGCAGTCTCCCTGGCAGCTTTTTCCCAGGAAGGACTTTGTTGATTAAAAAAAATGGTGCTCAGCTTCTGTGCCCCCAGGAAGTGCTGGCGACCCAGCAAAATATCTGTGGTGCCGGCTGCTTCACCAGGAAAGCCCTGGCCCCTTGCTCCTAAGCTCCCACTCAGTCAGTCACTCAGTCACACACCCACTTACTTATCAATACATATGCAAAATTTTCCATACACTCATTCACACTAGGACTCACATAGGCCAACTGGCTTTGCCACCATCTTCCTCCTGACTCCTCATTTTTTTTTAAGGAGTACTATATTTTAGGGTTCTCCAAAGAAGTAGAACTAATAGGACATATATAATATGTAGGAGGGGATTTATTTTGGGAATTGACTTATGTAACTATGGAGGCTGGGAAGGCCCAGAATATGATATCTACAAGCTGGAGAACTAGAAAAGCAAGTGATGTGATTCAGTCTGAACCCAATGGATCAAGACCCAGGGCAGCCAATGTTAACTCTCAGTCTGAGGATGAAGTTGGGGTGGGTTGAGTTGGTTTAGGGGTCATTAGTATAACTAGTGTCAGTCCTGGAGTCCAAATACTTCTAAACCCAGAGCTCTGATATCTGAGGGCAGGTGAAGATTGATGTCCCAGCTTCAGAAGAGAAAGTAAATTTATCATTCAGGCCCTCAGCATATTGGATATGCTATGAATATGAATATGAATTGGTGAGTAGACCAATTGGTGAGTAGACCTTTACTCAGTCTACTGGTTCAAATGCTAATCTCCTCTGGAAACATGTCTTTGCAGAAACACCCAGAAATAATGTTTTCTCACCTATCTGGTATCCCTTAGTCCAGTCAAGTTGACGTATAAAATTAATCATCACATATGATTTTTAATTTATGTATGTACTAAAATGGAGAGACTCATAATAACAATCTCCCCATAATGCACTGTTGCTTTCTAATTGCATATTAGACCAAAAGAAAAATGCCATATAATACTGCTTACTTGAGACTTGTTGAATAGAGTTTCCTAGTTATAAATAGGGTTGAATGTGTATTGATGTGTTGCGTTCTTCAGCTCTTGCAATAGGCAGGTGGGGCTTGGAATTGGAAGGGACAGAGCCTGTCACTGAAGTCACAAGTGGCTTCAAAGTAGTAAAATTAGAAAGCTTAGACTTTATGGTGACTTTTCTAAATGTTCCATGTGCATTTGATAACAATACATATTTTCTATAAAACTCAAGATTCTTAAGTGTGTTTTTCAAATTTTTCTTCCTATTTTTTAAAGTATTCATCAGTTTCTAGAAGAAGTATTTAAAAATCTCCCACCATGAGCCGGGCTCGGTGGCTCAGCCTGTAATCCCGTGCCTTTGGGAGGCTGAGGTGAGTGGATTGCCTGAGCCCGCGGGTTCGAGACCCGCCTGGGCAGCGAGACCTCATCTCTACAATAAATCAAAAAATCAGCCGGGCGTGGTAGCACATGCCTGTAATTCCGGCCACTCGGAAGGCTGAGGTGGAAGGATCGCAGGAGCGCAGCAGGCGAGGCTGCGGTGGCTGGAAGTGGCCACTGCACTCCAGTCTGGGCGACAGAGTGAGACTCCAACTCAAAAAAAAAAAAAAAAAAAAATCTCCCACCATTATTATGAGCCTGCTCATTTTATGTGTTCCTCTATCAGTCTTGCTTCAAATATTTCGGGGCTAAATTATAGAAGGTTTACAAGGTAATGATTGTTTAATCTGCTTGCTAAATTGCTCCTTTTATCTTTATAAAATGTCCCTTTATCTTTATTAATTTTTATCTTAAATTCCATTTATTTGTTATTAACATTTCTATATTGAAATTCTTTTGGCAAATATCTGTCCAATGTATTTTTTCATTGGTTAGTTTTCAACTTGCCTGTATAATGCTCCTTTTAGTGTATAACTTACCATTCAAATCAAGATTCAAAAGAGTGAAAAGGATGCTATTTATAATTATGCTAGGATAATAGGAAAATCCAGAATGATCTTACCACATTAGAACATTTGTTCCTGCTTATAAGCAAATATACCTGGACTTTATTTGTAATCAAGATACTCTTTCTTTTAGGGTAGACTTAATATGCTAATTTTCATTGTAATTACTGCCTTATTTGGATATTTATTGCAACTTAATTTTGTATTTGTAATACATTTTATTGAATTATATAATTTTATGATATTTCTCCTCTTTTTCTTCTTATTTTATTTCTCTTCTTGTTTTCTTGTTCATTGAGAAATTTACTTTATTCTGTCTCCCTTTCCTTTTTTCACTGGCTTAGAGGTTGTCATTCAGTTATTCATTTCACTTAACATTTTAAATAATGGTTTGTCTTAAATTTTAACTTGTATGTTTAATTGAAACATAGTTTTAACTTTATTCAGTATCTTTACTCCCTTCTTATACAATGCCCATATAATACAAAGATCTTAGAACAATTTAACTCTGATTTATCTCATGATACGGTTGTCTGATATTTTAATTTTGTCTTATTTTAGCATTGGCTCTCTATTTCATCATTAACATATTTTATAGCCAATACTTATTTATATTTACCAACAAACCTAAAAATGTCTTTATTTCTTGCATTCTATTCTTTCCTTCTGGTTTCAATTTTTGTTGAAATGCCTCTCTTAGTATTTAACAAAGGCTTACCAAATCATAAACTCTTCATCTATGTATATTTGGAAATATCTGGATTTATTTTATAAAGTAAAAACTGTTATTTTCATTTTATAAATGAGGAATATGAGTTGCAGATTGGATAAATAAATTGTTCAGAATGGGAAACCCTTAAAAATAACCAAACAGTGAATGCCAAAGATAATGGAAGAGTATAATTTTAGGGGAAAAAAATTATCTAAAATTCTATTTTTAGCTGACATTTACTGATGCAAAATATGTTCTCCAATTGGCTTGCATCCTTTGATACTGAGTCTCTTCTTTTTGGTAAGTTTAAAGATTCCTATTCAATATTCTGCAGGAATATTTAGATGAGTCTAAGTATAGATTTGCTTTTCTTTCCCTGCTGGTGATTTGGTGTGCTCTTTTAGACTGAGATTCATGGTCTTCACATCTCTCTGAACAATGAGAGCCTTTCTCTAATTCTCTCTACTTCTCCCTTTTATAACTCTTCCTAGTGGACCATTGGATCTTTCTATTCCATTCTTCAAGTCTACATTTGTACTAAATTCTGGGAGATGTCCTTGAATTCGTCTGTCAGTTTCTTCATTTATGTTTTCTTTACGTCTATTATTATGCTCACTCATTTCAATTTTTTCTTTTAGTTTTATAAATATGTGAAAGAGTGTGAGTTGCTCAAATTCTGCACCTTCCCAAGGTGTGCCTGTCTTCAGAACTTGCCCTTGAACAGCTCCTGAGAGATGAGCTCTGAATCTTTGGAATATTCTGCCTGATCAGAGAGTTATTGCATACCTGAGACGTGGCCCACACAGTTCCAGTTTGATCAGATAGTTTATTCTAACACTGTAATCTACGTTTAGCACTTGCTGAGGTTCCTACATGACTACATGCCTGTTTGAGCCTTAATAAAAACCCCGGGCACAAGACTCAAGTGAGCTTCCCTGACTGACAACAATTCACATGTATCACACATTGTTGTTGACATAATTAAACATGCTTGGGAGACTCCACTGAAAAAGGACACCTAAAAGTGTATGCCTGGTTTCTCCTGGAAGTTATACTGTGTGCCTTTTCCCTTGTTAATTTTAGTCTCTATTCTTTTGCTGTAATAAAGTGCAACGATAGGTATAATAGCTTCTCTGATTCTGTAAATCCATCAAGGGAATCATCAAGCCTGAGTGTGACCTTGGGGATTCCTGACACACAGTTCATATTTCTCTGTCCTATACATTCCAGGTGAATTGGTTTCTAATTAGTCTTTTTTCACATTCTCTTATTACTATGGAGATTCCTTACTGTTTCTATTTCTTTATTTCTTATAATATTTTTCAATTGATTTACTTAGAGCTTCTTTTTGATTTAAAAAAAAATTTCATTTTTGGCCTTTGGTTGTACAACGTACTTCTTGTTGAGCCCTCTGGTTCTCCTCCATGGTTGCCCAGTTTCTGTTTGGTGATCAGCTACAACTTCAGCTCAAATTGAGCCCATGGATATGGGCACCCAGGACTTTGGAAGTGTTTCTAAAGGGTGGTTTGAAATGTACTCACATTAGACCTTCATGAATTTCTGATTTTGGAGTTTGTTTGTTTGTTTGTTTGTTTGAGTTGAAGTCTCACTCTTTTGCCCAAGCTGGAGTGCAGTGGCATGATCATGGCTCACTGCAGCCTTGACCATATGGTCTCAGATGATTCTCCTGTTACAGCCTCCTGAGTAGCTGAAACTATATACATGTGCCACCGTGCTCAGCTAATTTTGGAGTTTTTTGTAGAGATGAGGTCTTGCTATGTTGTCCAGACTAGTCTCAACTTTCTGGAAAGCAATCCTCCTGCCGTGACCTCCCAAAGTACTGATATTACAGGCCACCATACCTAGCCTGGACTAGTTTCTATAATGAATTTTTGCTTTATGTGAATTAGATTTTAAACCCCAATAGAGAATAGGATTAGGGCTATGATATGTTTTATTAAATTATTTTATCCTTCTTTACTACTCTGGGTTTTGGCAAGCATTCTTACTACTTTTCCAGGCCAGGGGGTGGTACTTGACAGTTTTGCTAACTTTCACTTAGTGAAAGTTGTAAAATAATATATAAGATCTTGTCACCCTCTCCAATGCTTAAGAAGACTGTTTTAGTGTTTAATGTACTGAAACAACTCCGCTATAGCCATTTTATCCTAGGTTTTGCTTTCTTGAATTATGGAACACTTATTTGTATCAGGAGTCCAGTGTATTTTTTAAATCAATTTTTGTGATTTGCTTTGCATTTTTCTTTGCTGTCTGAGTGGCATTTTATTTTAGTGTCAATTCTCTCGCTGCTTTTTCTAATTTGTTTAAAGGTTAATATTATATACATATAGGTGTAGTTTCTCTGTATGTGGAATCAGGAAAGCCAGAGTTATCAAGAGGATACTAATATAGTACTTTTTTTGGTGGAGTCAATCTGAATGCTGTTGTATCTTAGTTTCTTCTAAACTCAGGGCCAAATCTTTTTTATAAGAATTATTTATTTATAAGTCATTTAGAAATATAGAGAGAGTACTGTGCAGTCTCTTCCAAAGAATTTGGTTGCCTAATCCCTCAAGAATGTGAATAGTTAATTGTAAATATAGTTAGACATCAAAATTATGCAAGTGATAGGACTGTTGTAATGAAAAGGAAAAGAACATGAGGTGAAGAAAAGAATGCAGAAATTAGAAAAGTGTTTATGGCTGAGTGTTTCCAACAGTTTGGGAGGTCAAGGTAGAAGGATTATTTGAGCCCGGGAGTTTGAGACCAGCCTAAGCAACATAGTGAGACCTCATCTCTACAAAAAATTAAACAATAAGCCAGGCATGGTCATGTATATTTGTGGCCTCAGCTATTTGGTTGGCTGAGGTGGAAAGATTGCCTGAGCCCAGGAGGTCAAGGCTGCAGTTATCTATGATCTTGCCCGTGCACTCCAACTTGGGCAACACAGTGAGACTGAATAAAAAATAAAATAAATAAACAGTAAATAAATAAAATGTTTAATAAATTATTTATATTGATTACCATGAAGGATGACTAGTGGGTGGGCAGAAAGTCTATAGATTGCCCAGGAAAGAATATCAAACATTCTTAAACAGCAAGTAGGCAAGATTGATTGGAAAGTCAATTTCTGAACATTGCAAAAACTCCAGTAATAGCATGGCTTCTGGTTTTTATTTAAATGATCAACAACATAAGCTAAATTGTAGGAGTTACTCTGAAGCTTCATGAAGAAGAAAAAGTAGACCAAGAGAACAAATACTTATTTTTGCTAAGAGTTTAGGAGGCACCACTACTATTTAGATTCAAATTTAGTGTACGAAATAGGCATATTTTAGAGTATTTTTCTATAGATAGACCATTTTTCAAGTTTTATAGCTACTTAATGGTTGATAGTAGTTGTCTTATTACCTTTTAGGTATGTAAAAATAAAGGAAAAGAACATTAACAATACTTATCAGTGGTTTTAGAATGTTGCCCTGAGTCTATTTGAAAGGGCAGATGTCCGTTCCAAGTTTGTTTGTATGGTTGTGGGTATGTGTGTGTGCCTGCATGTATGCGATATGAAAGAATATCTTTCAAAAAGACATAACTGAGGTTCTTGGGAAGATAGCAATGGAGCCAGTTGGACTAAGTGAGTCCCAGTGTGAATGAGTAAGATTACGGAAAATTTTTTGTGTGTGTCAGTGAGTAAGTGGGTGTATGACTGGTTGACTGAGTAGGAACTCTGGAACAAGTGGCCAGGGCTCTCCTATTGAAGCGGATGGTACTGCAGTTGCTCTGCTTGGTCCCTAGTGCTTCCCAAGGCACAGAAGTTGAGCACCATTTAAAAAAAAAATCAACAAAGCCACTCCTGGGAAGAAGCTACTGGGAGAAACTGCCAGTTCCAGGCTCTGTCTCATCACTGTAGCACCTTGCCAGGCTCCAGCAGCAAGGGCTGTGAAGGGAGCACAGCAAGGGAGCCCCACTGGAGAAGATGAAAGAGGCACCCTGCCACCATCTTGAAAACTGGGCAGAAAAGTGCTCCAACTTTCTCACCACAGAATGACAGACTTGACCCAATCTCTGTGACTGGTGGATTAACTACTCAGGGGTTGATCATGACCCAGAGGGAATATCCTGAAAGCACAAGCTCCAGAGGGACAAGACGAGTGCTGAGTCTCAAGTGCCCCACAACCTAACCTGACTCAGTCACAGGACAAAGGGTGTGGCCAGAAAAGGATGAGGAAGACCTCTAACGTGATGAGTGGTGAGTCCAGGGCTGACCCAACCCCCTCCTCTCCAGCAATCCTCTCAGCATCAGACCCTCACAGGTGGGACACGACTGAGAGAGACAAACCCAAGCACAGCCTGGACGTCAGCTGCAATAGGAGGACTCCACTCTAGGATAAGCCTGACTAGGGTGCCACCTGGCTGGTACCCGGGGAAGAGATAATATTGCACCTCTTCACCAGAGGGGGTCCCTTGAACATACTGAAGTGGAAGGGGAGGACCGAAGCCCAACCACCCCTCACTGCCCTCTCCTCCTTCCCTGGGCCAGACATTGGAGAGACAGTGAATGAGGCCAAAGCACTGCAGAAGACAGCAGAGGGGCAGCTGATAAGAATAATTACAGAAACTGGCACAAGAGGGCAGGGTTTTTGTTGTTGTTGCTAATGTTTAAATATTTTTCCTTTGTGCATGAATGGGTATGTGAGAATTTTATCTGACTTCCCCACCTCCCTTTTTTTTTTCATTTTCCTTCTTTCTTCATTTTTCGTTTTTTGTTTTCTGTTTATGTATGCATGTGAAGAATTGGGTGTTCATCTTTCAGTTTTGTTAGTTTGTTTGTTTTTGAATTTTGTCTCTTTTTTTAAAATTCAATGTGTGTGTGAATACATGTGTGAGGGTTCTATTTGAATTCCTTTTTTCTTTTCTTTTCTTTTTCTCTTCTTCTTCTTTCATTTTGGGTTGGGCATGTGTGTGTGTTTGGTTTTCCTGTTTTCTGTTGTTGTTTGTTTGTTTTGTTTTGCTTTGTTGCTACTCCAGTTTGCTTTGGGTGTGTGTGTGTGTGTGTGTGTGTGTGTGTGTGTTTGTGTGTGTGTGTGTAATTGTTTTTTTCTTTGGCTTCTGCTCTTGTTGTTTTGTGTTTTTTTATTATTAAAAAAAATTATTGTCCATCTCATTTTATTCTACTTTTCTCTGTACTCCTCATTGTTATTATGTACCTTGGACTCAGGGGTTACACAAATGTACCCATTGCACTGTTATATAGAGTGATGGCAGGGAGTGGATCTCAGGGAACTCATATCAAATCAGTGAACATTGTGATTTGCAAGTAGTTTCTGAATTCTAATTCCCCATCCTCCACCTTATTTGACTCTCAAAATTACAAGACACAGTAAAGCTTCCAACCTACAGTTCTGTTTCAAAATAGAACAAACTCAGAACCCTGGTCAGGGAAGAATAAAGGTCTGAGCAAGTATTAAAGTGAAAGCTGCTCCCACTGTGACTGAATAATGGAACTAAAGAAAAAGAAAGAGATCTGCTACAAATGAGGAAAAATCAACAGAGGAACACCAGTAATTCCCAGTGTTACAAAGAGAAAATGCTTGAAAAATCGAACTCAGAGCCCAAACAATGGAAGTCACCTACAACTGGTCCCAGAATACAAAAGGGATTAGGGAATGAGTGAAAAGAGTGAATAAGACTGAAGAAAGACAAGATACAACACTGAAAGAACTTGTAACAGAGATTTTGGCAATAACAAATCTCATCCAGGAAATAAATAACAAAATGACAAGCATGGAAAGCAGAATTAACCAGCAGAAGAAAGAATTTCAGAACTTGAAGACCAAAACATGAAATTAACCTGATTTGTAAAAAACATAGAAAGAAAACTCAGAAAGAAAGAACAAAGCCTACATGAGATGGTTGATTATATCAAGAGATTGAACTTATGCCTGATTGGTATCCTAGATGAGAAAGAGAAATGGAGAGAACCTTGAGGCAAGTATTTCAGGAAATTTCCAAGAAAACTTTCCCCATTCACCAGAGATTTGACCAACCAAACACAAGAGATACAGAGAACCTCTGCAAGACATCAAATGTGAAGACCAAACCCTAGACACATAGTAATTCACCTACACAAAGTAGGCACCAAAGAAAAAATCTTAAAGGCAACAAGAGAGAAAGGTCAGACTATCTAACAGGGAAAACCAATCAGAATAGCAGAGACTTATCAACAGAAACACTGCAAGCTAGAAGGGAGTGGAGTTCAATATTCAAAATTCTCAAGGATAAACAATTTCAACCAAGAATTTCATACGCAGCCAAGCTCAGCTTTAGCAACATTGGAGAATTAAAATCCTTCCCAGACATCCAATCCCTGAGAGATTATACAGCTTCCAGACCAGCTCTACCGGAGATACTTAAAAAGGTAGTAAGCATAGAAGAAAAAAAAAAAAGAATGACCACACACTTCCAAGAAAACAGCAGAACACAGAGTATACATTGCAATCGCACACTTGAAAACACACACATACATCAACCCAAAAGCTAAAATAAAACAAAGAAAGAAAAAACTTTATAACCTCATGACAGGGATAAACAATCACAATTCAACAATTAGTTTGAACACGAATGGACTAAATTCACTACCTAAAAGATATAGAATGGCAAGCTGGATAAAAAGCTGTGACCCAGTAATTTGGGCATTCAGGACACTCATCTCATCACAAAGAATGCACACAGACTCAAAGTTAGAGGATGAAAAATGAGTTTCCATGTGAATGGGTCACAAAAGAAAGCAGGATTCATGATCTTAAGACCAGATAAAACAATTTAAGCTATCAAAAAATTTGAAAAAGGATATGGAAGGACACTACATAATGATAAAAGGTTTAATTCATCAATAAGAAATATCCATTTTAAACATATATGCACCCAACACAAGTGTTCCAGCATTTATATAGCAACTACTAAGTAAACTAAATGAAGATATTGACTCTAGCAATGTGATAGCCGGGGACTGAAGTACTCCACTAACAACCCTAGATAGATCATTGAGGCAAAAAATTAGCAAAGAGATCCTGAACCTCAACTTGATGCTTGACCAAATATACTTATTAAATACCTACAGAACACTCCACTCAACAACAACAGAAAATACATTCTAATTATTACCACATGAAACATACTCCAAGATCAATCATATTCTTGCGCATAAATCAAGTATAAAAAATTTTTTATAAGTTCAAAATGTTGCCATGTACCTTCTCAGACCACAGTGAAATAAAAATAATTATCAACACCAGCAAAATTCCCCCAAACCCACAGAGACCTGGATACTAAACAGCATGATGCTGAACGACAACTTGGTCAACACTGAAATCAAAACAGAAATTAAAAGATTCCTGGAAACAAATGAAATGAAATAACATTCTACCAAAAGCTCTGGGATGCCATGGAAGCAGTTCTAAGAGGTGAATTTATATCTCTATGGACAAACATCAAGAAAATGGAAAGACCATAAGTTAACCCATATCATCTAAGGGAACTGGAAACGCAAGGCCACCAAAATCATAACTTTAGCAGAAGAATCCATGTCACCAAAGTACAAGCCCAAATATGGGACATAGATGTCAAACATACCACAGAACAAAGTAACAAAACAAGAAGTTCTTTCTTTGAAAGAATAAGCAAGATTGATGGACACAACGAGAAAAAAAACCCAAATAAACACAATCAGAAATACAAATGATCAAATCACAACTGGCCCCGAAGAAATACAAAAGATTAGCAGAGGATTCCTACACACCTGTATGGAAACAAACTTGATAACCTAATGAAAGGGATAACTTTCTGACATCACACAACTTTCCAAGTTTGAAACAAAAATATCATGAGACACTAAATAGACCAATTACAATCCAAGAAATTGACTCTATCATTAGAAAACTACCTACAGAAAAAGTCCTGGACCAAATAGCTCTCCAGCAGAATTCTATAAAATGTACTTGGAGGAACTGATACCAATCCTATTGAAAGTATTCCAGGCAAATTAGAAAGACAGAATTCTCCCCAAACTATTTTATGAGCTAACATCACACTGATACCCAAACCTGATAAAGAACCAACCAAAAAAGAGAACTACAGACCAAAAACCCTAATGAACATAGAAGCAAAAATTCTCAAGTTTCTAGCAATTTGGATCCAACAACACATTTCAAAAATCATCCACCATGAACAGGTAGATGTCATCTCCAGGATGCAGGGCTGGTTCAATATCTGCCAGACCATAAATGTAATAATTACATCAACAGATGTAAAAACAATTACCACATGATTATATCATTAGATGCAGAAAAAGCTTTTGATAAAATGTAGCATTCCTTTTGAATAAAAACCCTCAAACACATATGAGTAGAAGCAACATACCTCAACATAGTAAGCTCCACCTACAATAATCTCACAGGCAGCATTTTGCTAAATGGACAGAAACTGGAAACATTTCCCCTAAAAACAGGAAAATGACAAGGTTGTCCACTCTCATTTGTCTGTTCAACATTGTGCTGGAAGTCCTAGCTAGAACAATTAGACAAGAGAAAGATTTGGAAATCAAGGGTATCCGAATAGGAAAAGAGGAAGTTAAGTTGTTCCTCTTTGCTGACAATATTATTCTATACCTTGAAAACTCAAAATAATGTGTCAAAAACATACTTTCACTAATAACGAACTTTGGCAAAGTCTCAGGATACAAAATAAATGTGCATATGACAGTTGCATTCTTATAAACCAGCAACAAGCAGACAGAGAACCAAATAAAAAGCACAATTCCATTTACAACAACCACACACACACAAAAAAAAATGAAATACCTTGGCATCTTCCTAACCAGAGACATGAAAAACCTTTACAATGAAAACTACAAAACACTGCTTAAAGAATTCCAAGATGACAAACAAATGGAAAAAATATTCCATGCTCATGGATTGGAAGAATCAACATTGTTAAGATGTCTGTCCTACCCAAGGCAATCTACAGATTTAACATATAACCCATTAAATTACCAGCGGCTTCCTTCTCAGACCTGGAAATGACAATACAGGAATTTATATGGAAACATAAATGATCACGAATAGCCAAAACAATCCTTGCAAGATAAACAAAGCAGGAGGCATCACACTCCTAGACTTTAAGATTTATTATAAACCTACATAATCAAAACAACCTGGTATTAGTCAAGAACAGACATATGGACCAATGGAACAGGATAGAGATTTCGGAAGCAAAGCCTCAATTTCTCAACTAATTCATCTTCAACAAAGCCTCCAATTAACCACTGGGAAGAGGAGAATCTGTTTAGTAAATGGTGCTTGGAAAATTGACTGACCACATGCAAAAGATTGAAACAGGACCCCTACCCATCACCATACACAAAAATCAACTCTAAATGGATCAAAGACCTAAATGTAAAACCTCAAAGTATAAAAACCTTAGAAAATGCAGAAGACACCCTCATGGAAATTGGAACTGGCAACTAATTCCTGATCAAAACTGCAAGTGCCCATGCCATAAGAGTTAAGATAAACAAGTGGGACCTCATCAAACTGAAAAGTTTCTACAAAACCAAAGAAACCATCAAGAGGGCAAGAAGACAGCCCACAGAATGAGAAAAAAAAATTTGCCAACTGTATATCTGACAAAGGCCTAACATCCAGGATTTACAAGGTACTCAAATGTGCTGAAAGGAAAAAAGCAAACAGCCCCATTATAAAGTGGACAAAAGATATAAATAGACCCTTCTCAAAAGAAGACATATGGGCAGTCGATAGACACCAGAAATAGTGCTGTCTCACTCATCATCAGAGAAATGCAGATCAAAACCACATTGAGATACCACCTAACCCCAGTAAGAATGATCTTCATTAATAAAACAAACAACAACAGATGCAGGCGAGGATGCTGAGAAAAAGGAATAGTTCTAAACTGCTAGTGGGAATGCAAACTAATACAGTCATTTTGCAAAACAGTGTGACAATTTCTAAAAGAACTAGACATTGACCTTCCATATGACCCAGCAATCCCCCTACCGAGAATATACCCGGAAGAACTCAAATCATTCTACTAAAAAGATACCTGCACACACATGTTTATTGCAGCACTATTCACAATAACATAAACATCAAACCAACTATAATGCCCATTAAAACTGAACTGGATAAAAAAATGTGGTACATATATACAGTTGAATATTACACAGCCGTAAAGAAGGACAAAGAAACGGACTTCACAGTAACTTGGATGGATTTAGAGTCTAACATACTCAGTAATCTATCACAGAAACAAAGAACAGAGTGCCACATGTTCACACTCATAAGTGGACCCTGAACATTTACCATAATACTATAAGAAAGGGATTGTCGGTAATGGGATACTACTTGGGTGGGGTGGGAGACACAACATTAATAAGGATACCTGACCTCAAACCAGGCAAAGTGGGGACAAAATGGAGGCCCAAACTTTACCTGTATGATAATACTTGTATACCTAATCCTGAATTGTACCCCACATCTTTAAAATAAAACATAGTAATAATAAAAAAGAGAGAAAATTGTAAATTAAATATACATAAGAACAGTGAACCCAAATTCATTGCTAATGGAGTTTTGAGAGAAATACTTTTCAACAAAAAAGATGATATTCCTGTTTTAAAAAGACATGACTAGTCTTTTACATTTTTTATGATATACTATGTTTAATTATTTCAATAAGCCAAATAGTTTTATTGATCATGTCATTAATAATGAATGTGGTGTGAAATTAGTAGGACTATTAGGGATAAGGAATATGCTAACTTTGACAAATGAGAGAGATATATATATATAGACCTCTTTCATTGCCCCAAACCTTTCTGTGTGGATATTTTCCTCCTATTGATCAACACCTGGAATTTGTTCCTGCCTGACTTTTCTTTTTTATTTTAGTAGATTTTCTAGTTCCTATGCTCTTTTGTATTCTTCCATTTACACGATTCCTTTATAAGATGCTTACTAGCTCCCTATTTATCGTGTTGCTCCAGGTAGGTTTCATCTTGTTCTGTTTATCTCCCTCAATTTATACTGTTGCGGACAAGTTAGCCCAATTTTGACTTTTGGGTTTCTTCACAGATCCAGATTGTGTTGTAGATGCCTTGATTTCTGTCATTTCTCTTCCACTTAAGGTCCACTTTACCTACTTTCTCCCTGCAGACATTTTTTTGACATAAAATTTAGTTTAAAAAATTAATAAAATACATCTAACTGAATGAATCTACACACAATAAAATTGGATCAAACTAAATACACATACACACACAAACATACACACACAAATGTGTGCATATAAAACTAAGGTTGATTGATTTTATCGGTGTAAAATTCCTGGTTGAAAATTTTGCATTGTAGGGGAGCCTGGGTAAATGTTTTGTGGAATTTCTGTTTATTATTATTTTTTTACAACTACATGTGAGTCTGCGATTATTTTAAAACACAAAGTTAAGAAAAAGACAGTGGAAACATAATTGAGTGTTTTAGGTTTTACTTTGTATTTGTCACTGAGTTAGTAATTCTGGACAAGGTTACAAATTATCATTTAATGTCTTCCCCAACCACCCTCCAGCCCAGCTTACTTTCTAGAACACAAATTAAAGGTTACATGCATTTGGATTCTTCAATCAAAATTGTCTCTAAAGCCTAAATTATTTTTCAAGTCATTTATTCACTCTGTCAGTCAATAAATCTTTACTGAGAACAAATTATGAATCAAACACTCTTGTAAGTGTGGGTATTACAAGCAATATATTTGTTCCTGAACTTAATGAAACTTATTTCACTAAATCAAAAGCATTTGTGTTATGCTAAGACCTGATAAATTTATAATTTCAGTTAATATTTGCAGGCTACTTCACTGATATCTTCTTATTTTATGCTATGGTGCCTTTATGAAGGGGGACCACAAAAAACAACAACAAACAAACCAGAATTACAAGCCCCCTGTAGCACAGGCTTTCCCCATTATGTAAGTGTTCTCGGAACCCATTGGCATCAGTGTACCAACTAGCATAGTTGTGAGAGGCTGTGTTCAACTTCAGTAAATTTTTCGAGATCTTTCCATGCATTTACACCATTTCACAATGAGTGATTTATGAACGTACTTGCTTACACCAGGCTGAGTGTTCAGCAGTTTTTGATGAGAAATAGCATGACCTTTCTGTGCCCCATCCTCCTTATTTACCTGACCTTTCCCTGAGCGACTGTTTTTTGTTTGTTTCCCTGGATGAAAAAAGTCCTCAAATGTAAACATTTTGCTGATGTGGAAAAGATGAAACAAAAAAATGGCAGAAGCACAATAAGACATCAAGATAGACTAGTTGAAAAACTGTTTTGAGCAGTGGAAAAAGTGTCTTGAGAGGTATATTGCATCAAATGGAGAGTACTGTGAAGATGACTGAAATTTAAACATGTAAGAATAAATATACAATTTTTTAATAAATAAATTCCAGGTTTCTTTTGCATCCCCTTTGCAAGTCAACTCTGACTGCTTCAAATAGAATCATTGTTTTCAGGCAAAGAAATCTCAAGTTTAAAAATAAGCATCAAGGCCAGGCTCAGTGGCTCAGCCTGTAATCCCAGCACTTTGGGAGGCCGAGGTGAGTGGATTGCCTGAGTCCGTGGGTTCGAGACCCAGTCGGGCAACTTGGCAAGACCTAGCCTCTACAATACACGAAAAAAAATTGCAGGGCGTGGTAGTGCGCAACTGTGGTTCCGGCTATTTGGAAGACTGAGACAGAATGATCGCTGGAGCCCAGTAGGTCCAGGCTGTGGTGGTCTGGGACGTACCACTGCACTCCAGTCTGGGCGAAGGAGTGAGGCTCCAACTAAAAAAAATAAAAAATAAGCATTAAAATTCCCAAAGATTTTAAAAAGGTGAAGAAACATGATGACATCTTTTGTGAAGGCAATATTGACGAAACAAGGAAAGTCTTACATTTGAATCAGCCTGTGGTAAACAAAGTGACTGGCCTCATTAAATGGATTGGGGATCTTCCTGCAAAACTGCTTGGTAAACCACAATTGACAAAAGATGGAACGTCACTAAATTCTTAAGAGGTTATGGACTCTATTTTTAGCCTCAAATATACTTGTCATTTTATCCTTGGACGTATTCACTATATTTTAAGCTTTAATGGACTGAAGGATGAAGAGGGTAATTTTACTTTTATTTCAAGAGTATGCCCTGGGGAATAAAAAAGAAGAAAAATGCCAGAAGAATTAGTTTCTTTTTAATCGAACAAATGTATTTATATTTCCACGTTGATAGGCATAGATCCTGAATGAGAAACTTCCAACATTACAATACGACTCCAGTTAAAACAATGACTGTCACTGCTCTTTCTTATTCAGGTTTTCCCAATTCAACACAGGAAATGAGTTGGAATTTGTTGTGCGGGTTTTTTTTTTTTTTAACCCTCAGTTCTTTAGAGCACTTTTCCTGTGATTGGGAAGACTGATCTGTAGAAATACAATGATAACATTATTTAGATGATCATTGACTTATTGAAAATGTGGGATTTGTGGGATTTTGTATATGCTAGTCTTGGTAAAAAATGACATTTGATTGGGTCTCCCTTTCTTTTTTAGTTACAGTTAAAAACCATAGGTAAAAGATTTGAGGTGGGTCATTGCTCTGCTAAGCTCTGGTCTGGCCATGTGACTCTTTGAGCTATGGTCACCATGTTTTTCTAAGCTTTGGCCTCCTCCCCTACCTTGGGAAGATGAATCTCCTCTTTCTCTCCTTTTCTCTTTCTCTCTCACTCTCCAATTTACTTTCTAAATAAACTACATTTTCTAATCTAAAAAAAAAAAAGATTTGAGATCACTTTCATATCCTTCATCTTCCATTTCTGTCACAAAAGACTCACAAATATGTTATTCATGCCCAGTCTATATCATGAGTCAGAAAATCAGAATTAGCATGCTCTAACTTGCACGGCCACTGCTCTTCGACTCCTTAAGATTCTCATTCTTCCACTCCATCATCTTATTTCAACTCACAGACCTCCAATGACTCCATTTCCCTTGTTTCCTATGCTGGATTCCATGTTTAAGAGCTTTTGTTTTCATTATTATTTGCCAATTATCTTTATTACCTTTTCAGTTTGTCTTTTGACAAAACTCTATTGAGCAACAACTTGTTGAAAAAAATACCAAATAAACAGTTGGATCAATAACATCAGATATTCACAGTTCTCAGTCTCAGTGATTTCCTCAAAACCAAACTCTTTTTCATTTTGTGTGTCCATTACTTCAGAACTTTGGAATTCTCTTTTAATCTTTATAATGTGATTTGACCAAGATTGTGACTTTTATGACTAAGCTTTTTAAATAAATGGATATGAGAGATCCCCACATTCTTCTAGAATATATCTTAGAGGGTGCTTTGGAAAGTAAAATAATGGGAAATAGTTTTGTTTTGTTTTCAAAAAAGTCACTCTGCAACTTGGGGTTATCCTGTTCTATCACCAAATTCCTGACTGCATTTACACTGGACTTTGAAGAACCAGTTGCTGAAAGTGATAAATCAGCAGCTGAAAATGATTAATGAGATACTCACTGGAGCCCAAAGAAATATAGGTACTTTTCAACAATGTCAGATTGGTAACTAGAGGTGACAAAGAGTAGTGACTGCTGGCAAAATGTATGAATATATGTATTATAGTAGCAATTACACTTGCTTATTTGAATTCTTTTTGAAGTTATCTTATACACATTTTTATTTTTAAATTTTTATACACTTAAAAAAAATTTTTTTACAAAATATTTATACATATTTTTATTTTTTAATTTTTAAAAATTTTTGCGGAGCACTACTAAAAATAAATCAGAACCAACATTTACTGAGCGTCAATTACATGCCAAGGGCAGCACTAGACTGGGGAGCATTAGCTATGAAATGCCTAGCTATGATCTCCAAGCACTTTTTAGGGAAAATTATGATATATGTTCTATATTATTGTACTACCTCTAGATATAAAAGGTATTCAAGATTTAAAATCTGTTTATAATGTTTCTAGTGTGGTTAATGCTTACACAAATGGAGTATTTTTCAGCTTATTCCTTCCCAAGTGCTACTTACACACCTGTCATTCATGGATCTTTCCACTTTTGATTTTGATTTATTCAAGTTGCCAATGTTCCCCCATTACTAGTTCATGTAATAGTCTGTTCATTTGTACATAAACATTTATACAGGATGGAAAAATTGAAGTAATTTAAGTTTAGTCAGTTTTTTTTTCCAATGTGAATTGTGTGTCACTACATGATTTCAACGCAAGGTTATTCATTGGTTTGCCTCCTGCCTTTTTATGGCTTCCAGGCATGTTTAATATCTGTGATTAACTGAATTTTTCAGGTTAACATCTGCATTTAATCACAAGTTATTACCCATTTCCTAGACTGGTCAGTGTAACATTTCAATCACTCCTTCCTTCTTTCTCCACCCATGTAGTAAAAGATTCAAAGTCAGTTATACTTTCTCTCTTTCACAGCCATGAAACTGCACTTAAATAATATTTAAGAAAGTTATATTTCTTTTGAAGTGGTCACAGGAAGCATATGCTTAGTGTATATAAACAGAGCGAGAGTTGATGCACTGATTTGGAAGCCTTGGTTGATTTACAGAGCTCTCGTATCTACATATAAACATTTTGCCTCTGAGAGAAATAAAAGGCTCCATTGGACTCCAAAAGCCACGCAGCTCCTGTATAACAAACAGCACTGAGATTCAAAGAGCAATGGTCCTTTCAATTTCACATGGCCCCATTTTTTTGGCCTGGCTCAGCAAACTTCTGAGAGGTCCCTGTTTAAGCTTAAACACTCCTTGTCTCATTTTCCAAGCTCTTTAATTTTTCAAAGTCATTTGATCATGAAGAATGAAACCTTAAGGATTAGCTGTACTCTTAAGTTTATTTCTACTGAACAGGATCATTCAGACTGATTCTTCCATTCTTCTCTGAGTTCTTTTTATAAACTTGTCATGAATGATTCAATTTAAGGAGGAAAAATAATATTAAAGCAGAACTGCTAAATGTGTGGTAATGTCTGGCCACTATATTTTTGGCAAATCTTGACCTAATTCAGGTTAAAGTTAGAATTCCTTCCCAAATTAAGTATTTTTGTTAGGGAGGGTGGAAAGGGGATAGAAACAAGCAGCTGTGTTGGGCTTTTAATTGTTTGAGAACTAAGGTGGGAACAATAATCTTTATTTTTTTTTCAAGTATGGAGGATATTGAACTATGATTAAAAATCATTCAGGGAGTCTGATATATTAGAGTTAATATTCTAATTAAATATATCTTATGACTAAGTTATCTTGACATTTAATTATCATTATTTTCATTGTTCTAGAACATTTTTAGACACAATATATGTAAAAGATCACATAATAACTGTAATTAATGTCCCCTATATATGGTCAAATAAAACTCTTATTTTTCTCAACTCATTTAAAAACATAAATCACTGTGCGCCCACTATATGCAGGACCTTAATTGCCTTGAAGTCAGGAGTGGCACCTTGTTCCTAATTTTGTCACCAATAGTGACTAATGAATAATAGATACTTAACATCTATACAAAAATGAATAGAGTATGAGGCTTGCTGTAAAGAGTATTTAAACTAGCTGTCTTTTCTAGATTCCCGATTTATGAGGTCATGTTTAATGAGGCATTTCCTTAAATCAGTTCTGTCGTCATTATTTTTATTCCCACATGGAAATGCAACAAAACAAAAAAGCCTAGATTAGGTTCTTTGTACCACTACTCTTCATTTTTTTCATCCCAGCCCCTATCTTCTGTGATCTAAGTGTCCTTGTTCAGTTCAATTAACTGCTCTTTGTCTTTCAAAGTTCAAGTGGCTGTGAATGATATGTGGACAGATGTCAGTATTCACCATGGGTGAGGGCCAGAGGAGCTTCAGAGAATTTGGAGTGCAAATGTGGATACGTTTTGCAATGAAGTCCATCTAAAATTTTTAGAGCGCTGGAGGATAGGGAATTAAGGCCTGGGGAGTTTACTCTGGTTTGGTGAAGGAAGGAATAGTATAGGACCAGCTGGGTACATGGATTGAGACACCAGAGCACAGTTCTCCTGAGGCTGAATCTAAGTCCTTCTTCTGGTCTATTTCTCCCAGAGGCAGGAGGCCTTCTGGGGAAGAAAAGCTAAGACTGTTTCTTTTTGACTCTGACCCATTTAATCACCTAAAACCAATTAAATCAGGTTTATTGCAGAGTTGACATCAGAGCAATATTTCTGTGTTCATGCAAGATTGCTCTTTTCCAGTGAGTCCAAATACAGCCTCAGAATTTTTGTTAACATAGTACTTCAGGCAGCAAATACCAACAAAGTCAGCCTAGGGTTTTGGAAATAAAGCCAATCCTTGTCCTAGTTATTGTTTGATTTCAGGGACAACACCTCTTGCTTCTATTTTGACTTCCTCCTTGCCCTTCCCCAATAAAAAATCATTCTCTTCACTGATATGTGATATTATCTTTGACAGAAAACACAACCATTCCTTCGACAATTAGAAGGCATAAATTGATGCTTACATATTCTTTCCAACTTTTTTCCAATTGATTCCCCCTTCATGTATCCTCCCTGCCAGTTCCCTAAAGCTCATGCTTCCTCTAGGACCCTTGCCATAAAAGAACTCCTTTCCAAACTGTTACTTGCATAATCTGTCTTCCTATCTTTCTGGACTATTAAGGTGTGATACAGGCTTGCTGTATCCAAATATTGGCCACCTATTTTCTTAATACATAGTAATACAGCTTATATCCCTTTTGCATGCTGCATTCTGCTGCTTATGTATATAAATGTACATATAATTGGCAGGATACACATACACACACACACACACACACACACACACACACACACACACACACACACACTCACATATATAAAACTTAAAAAAAAAGCTCCAAGAGGGAAGTGCTAGAAACTAGATATGAAAAGATTAAGTAGTTTGTGGAAGGACACACTGATAGTCAATGGAAGGTTGGGAACTAATATGGAATTAATCTTAAACCCTTAACTGCCTTGACAGTCCACCTTCATGTTGAATTTTCTTCCAGTTTTTTTTTTTTTTTAATTTCTCAATCTAAAATAACTTCTGCCAAGGTAAATTTGCACTAGTTTTACATAGAAGCCACTTGTCTCATTTAAACAATTAAGACGTGGCTAATGTAACTGAGGGACTACATTTTAAATTTAGTCTGATTTAAATTTAAATAGGCACATGTGGCTAGTGCCTACTGTATGGGACAACACAGCTTCAAAACTTTATGTCATTAAATTTTGTCAACGGTACCTTCTTATAAACACTTTGCTTTCTTTTGGTCTCAATGATCATGATCTCATGATGAGTTTACTGCTTTCTGTTCCTTTTTGGGGGGAGAAGGGGAGGATTTTCTTCCTCTACCTGTAAGTTGTTCTTGTCCCTTGGCAACCATCTTCTTTCCTACATTTGATTCCTGGGCAATAATACTCATTCTGGTGTTTTTAAACATCTTGTTTGCATGAATAACCAAAATCTTTTCTGCTAACAAAACAGAAGGAATTTTTTTTCCAAGTTTGTATTCGTGTATTCCCTGTTTCCATTAATGGCACTGTCTTTCAATTCCTCAGATTTAAAACTTCTATTCTTCTTCAATGAATACATCTTTCTTTTGGGTGTCTGAAATCATCTGCCAAGTTTCATTGATCCCATCTTCCAAACGTCCTAACTCTGTTCCTACATCTGCTTTTCCAACTATAGCCCCATATCTGAGATTTAAATATCAAGTCCTTTAGAATACAAAATTCTAAAGAATTTACAAAAATTCTTTAAATGGCCTGTCTGTGGCTAGCCTTCATTGATTCAATTTATCCTAACTACTGCTTTCAAATTAATCATTTTGAAGTCTGCCCTGATCATTTGTCTTCATTCTGTGAAACCTTGAGGACTCCTGATGCATTCCAAAGTAAGGTCCATGTACTTAGGTCTGGATTTGGCCTTTATGACTCTCTCAGTTTCCATCTCCAATTCCTTTTTCCCCATGAAAATTTTCTAGTCCTTTTGGTTAGAAGATTAAAAACAAAACAACAACAACAAAAACTCTCTCTCTCTCTCTCTTTCTTTTTTTTGAGTAGAAGTCTTCCTCTGTTGCCCAGGCTGGAGTTCAGTGAGTGACACACTCACAGCCAATACAGCCTTAACCTACTGGGCTCACGTGATCTTTCTGCCTCAGTCTTCCAAGCAGTTGGAACCACAGGTGTGTGCACTATACCTTGCTATAAAACTCTCTTTTCCTACTTTCCCTACTTTTCCACAGCAGTATCACCGCCTACCTTTCTATATATTTTTTTTTATATACATGCCCTGTGACTTCCATTAGCTCTTTAAGGCTAGAACACTGTTTTATTGGTACTTTTATCACTTCCAATATCTAGAATAATTACCTAAATTTCAGAACTTATATAATTTAATACAGTTCTCAACTATGTGTGTGTGTGTGTGTGTGTGTGTGTGTGTGTGTGTGTTCCTTGTTAACCACACGTCTCCAAGTCACTGGGAATAAAGGAGTAAAAAAAAGACTCATTTCTCTGCTATAAGGATTTCAAAACTTAGTAGGGAAGACATAAAATAATTTAAAAGATTGTTTTAAAATAAAGTACATGCAACAGTATTAGAATTATATTCAAGGTATAGTCAGTCACAAAGGAAAGAGAATACAATCTGAGTGGATGACTTAGGGAAAATTTAGTAGAACAAGAAACTTAAAAGTTGTATGAGGGGAGAACCCCACAAAACCAGAATTTATTTATAAAAATTGTGGGGCAACCCCTTTGGATCCCTTCCCACCGTGGGAGCTTTTCTGTCCTCTCAATAAATCCAGCTTTAAAAAAAAATGTATATTTATTCTTACATGCTTCAACTTCAGTCACCTTCAAAGTATTCTCCATTAGATGCAATATGCCTATCAAGATGCCTTTTCCACTCCTCAGAACAGTTTTTGAACTCATCAGTTTGATGTCTTTTAGTGCTTCTGTCATTTTTTTTTTTTTGGTTTCATCTTTTCCACCTCGGCAAAACATTTCCTTTTGAGAACTTTTTTCATTCATGGAAACAAACAAAAAGTCGCTCAAGGATAGACCCAGAGAATAGGGAGGGTAGGACATGGGAGTCATGCCGTATTTGGTAAAAAACTGCTGAATACTCAGAGCGGTGTGGACAGGTGTGTTGCGATGGTTGAAGAAACAGTCACCTGTTTGCCACAACTCAGGACGTTACTTCTGCAAATCGTGACACAGTCGTCTCAAAACTTACAGATAAAAACTTTGGTTGACTAATCTAGAGGAACAAATTCTGAGTGACACAGTGGTCTACAAGATAGTTCTGGGTTTTTTTTGGAGGGAGAGGTCCCTCCTTGTAGATCTTAAAATACTGGAAGGAAATGTTTTATAGGAGATAGGATATGATATGCCAGTTGCTGGAAAACTACATGTACTTCTGAGTGTCCAGAAAACAAGGGGAATGATACACAAAGAAGATAGGGAAGTAGAAAGGGCAAATGCTAGACATAAAGCCTTAGCTTAAACATATGTGGAAGACATTCATATATCATTGTAAAAAATTTTGGCATTTTGCTATAGGAGAACCTTGGCAGATTTTTTTTTTTTTTTAAGTGAGGAGAGTAACTTCTCTAGATTTGCTTTGCAGAAAGTTCTTTTTGGTAGGAGAATGAAGGGTTCAATATGGGAGGCAGAAAAAAAAATCATTTCAATACACTAAGCAAGATACAAACATTTTTATATTAAGACAATGGCAGAGAGGATGAGGAGAAAGAACCCACAGAAATATGGTTGCAGGAAAAGAATCTGAGATGAAGACAAAATTTGGAGTTCATCAGATTTTACATTAAAATATAAACATGGATTTAAAAAGGATTCAAGGAGAAGGTCTAAAGTCTCTTCAGCGATTTGTCATTGTGTGTGTTAAAAAGAAAAAAATACATGCTTGAGGGGAACTAATTTTATCTTTCTTGCTCTAAGATATATAGAAAAGGAATCAAGAGTTTTGAAGGAAGATAGTTATTATAATATTTATGAGGGACCATAATATACTATTCTTTTCTAATTATTAGTTGAAAATGAAAGATAATTTGTGTTAGTGTACATCTAAGGAATAGTGTACTGAAAATGTTACAATAATTTTGGGACATTTTAAGTGAAAACAGAAAAAAATATTTTGAATTTTTACTCCTATCTGTGATTCTGTAAAACAAGTCTTAGTCTCCAACTTTTCTTGTTATTATCATTTTTATTTTTGGAAGTAGAGTCTTTCTGCAGATAGAAATAAAAATTAAGATGGATCTAGTCTTTCCAGCACTTATATACTAAATTTCTAATTTGTTCCTGATATGGGTGTTGAGATTTACTAATTCTCACAATTTTTCACAAATCCTTAGGCTGAGATCATATTTTGCATCATTTCTCATTGTATACTTTTTATACTTAAGCCCCAGCTGTGGTACTATTCATTCTAACAAGCATATTTAAAGTCTAGTACTTTCTCTTTTGTTAGTATTAATCAAGGC
The DNA here is from genome assembly GCF_000164805.1 of Carlito syrichta. NCBI lineage: Eukaryota > Metazoa > Chordata > Mammalia > Primates > Tarsiidae > Carlito > Carlito syrichta. Next base: position 102,188 of record NW_007258725.1, read on the forward strand.
CAAATTGCTTCATTTTATACTTATTTCATTTTATTCCAAAATGGCAGCATATAGCATCAATATATATTTTTAAAATATTTTTTAAAATTGCTTTCATTTTTTTTTTAAAGATGTGGGGTGTAATTCAGGGTTAGGTACATAAACGGTCATGTCTTGAGAATGTTGAACCATCCCTGCATCCTGGGGATGAAGCCTACTTGATCATGGTGGATAACTTTTGAGATGTGTTGTTGGATCCGATTTGCTAGAATCTTGTTGAGAATTTTTGCATCTATGTTCATCAGGAATATTGGACCGTAGTTCTCTTTTTGGTTGGATCTTTATCTGGTTCCAGTTTGGGTATCAGTGTGATGTTAGCTTCATAAAATGATTTGGGAAGAGTCCTGTCTCTCTCAATGCCTGAAACACTTTCAGTAGCATTGGTATCAACTTCTTCTTGCATGTTTTATAGAATTCTGCTGGAAAACCATCTGGTCCTGGGCCTTTTTTTTTTTTTTGTAGGTAGATTTCTTGCGAATAAGTCAATTTCCTGGGTTGTTAATGGTCTATTTAGGGTAAAAATTTCTTCTTGTTTCAAACTTGGGAGGTTGTGTGATGTCAGAAATTTCTCCATTTCATTTTGGTTGTTGAGTTTGTTTCCATACAAGTGTGCACAGTAATCTCTGATAATTTTTTTTTTATTTCTTAAGGGTCAGGTGTGACTTGATATTTTGCATTTTTGACTGCATTTATTTGGGCTTTTCCTCTCTTTTTCTTGGTCAGTCTGGCCAACATCAATATATCTTATGAGGTATTTGACTTCTCCTGACAATACATGTATCGACTAAGTAGTTTTTATACCCTCTCAACATTGTCCCTTTTCTTCTTTTGTACCAAATCTAGTGGAATGCTTAGCAATTTGTTGAGATACAGCATAACCAACAATGCATAAATTAGAGTTTCACTTTGAGTTCTGGAGAAAAGGAAGCAGAATATTTTCTGAAAAGTATTCTTGACCCAGGAATTCTTCCCCTTGACTATCTGCCAGAGGCTGCACTGCTGATCTCAGAGTCACAGAGGAAGACCCATGTTTTCTCAGGCTTCTGGTCTCAGGGAGAGATGTGAAGGAAGCTCTGTGAAATCTCCAGGGACTGGCTGGGATTCTTGAGACAAGTTTATGGTTTAACTCTGTGAAGAATCATAACTATTAAGATGAGAAATTTGATTCTATTTATATACTCATAGAGAATATTTTATTAATGCAATAGTTAATAAAAAAGCTAATACACTATTCTCTTCCTTTTTTATAGTCATTCCATAATCAAGCCACAAACCTTTACAGAGACACATTCCAAATAGTAAGTACTGGGAATTATTTAGAAATACACATATTTGCATATATACATATGTATCATTTTTATCTCTGGCAACTTGAAAGAAGGATTTTAGTCTGAATAACTATTATATTAAAAAGTATCCAGTTTGCTGTGTAATGTCTAAATGCCTATGTAATATTCCTTTATCAATTACTATTAATACAAATAATAAATTTATGCATTATATTCTTGAAATTATTTTTAAATGGTTAATTTTATTTAATTTTATATTGTTTTGTACCACATCATAATCATATTTCTGTAATTTGCTCTTATCAGTTTTGGAATCCATTACCTTACTGGTTGGAACTCAAATTAAGTTATTCTGCTATCTTGTGGTTGCAATTTGAAATAGCAAACATCATATTCAGGAGATAGAATTCAAGCCTAGCTGTTGACATAGAAAAAAATATCAGATCACTAAGAAAGGGCTAAAGCACCCTGAGAGAACACTTGATCTTAATGAAAATTTGAAATCACTTTCCCTCAGCACCCAGGCAGACACTGGGAAGAAGTCAGGCACTAGAGATGAATCCAGGTCCAGAGAGAACAGCTTAGCAATAAAAATTTAAATTATTCTTTAAATCTTAAAGGATTAAAGCTCCTACTTATTTTCTCCCGGAAATTCAGACTAACATATCAGGCTGAATGATTTCCTAACAGAAAAATTAATTCACTGCAGGTTTCCTAAATTTCCTTCTCCTTTTCTCGCTCACCAGAGATAGGGTCAAACTTCCTAGGTGTAGGCATACAGGGATGGAGAACTCCAACTTTGTGTGTATTTTCCAGTGCAGCTCTCTGTATTTTGGGATCAATCAATGATTCCTTTCATAAAGAGAAAGGTGGGGATAGAAAACGTACAATTTTTGGTGTTTCCAGAGGCCTGGGGTTTTGCTGGTTTTCTTATCCTCATTCCCAAGCACTGTGAGATCATTTTTAGGGCAGTTTCCATGGTCAGTCGGCGAAGATGAGAAGGACTTGTCTCCATGCCTTCGCTATTTTTCCCCAATGACAGTGAACATGTAAAAACATCGGGGGCTATTTCATGCTACTACTATGGCTCCTTAAAGCAGCTGACTTTCCACTTGGTGGAGGAAGGATTGGTTTCTGTTTATAGTCTTCATTTTTCCCCTTAACCCCCAAATCCAAAAACTATCTGTAAGAGGTCTCATTTTATAGAAAATCTGAAGAATGTCCCAGTAGTTAAGCAATAGCTTTTAATTACACAATGTTAGCTGCAGAGTAGATACTGAAGCAAAGTCTTTCTGAGTTGGGTTGAACTTCAATTTCTTAGATAAATTTGTGTTTGATGTTAGTTGTTAAACTTTAGCTTTAATTATTAAATCTTTATTCACTAAGTCCCACTGTAGTGTAATCAATGAATAAACACATCTGCTCAGTTCTACCACCACCTTTCAAAAACATCTTTTCCTTTACAAAGCTCTCTATTTCCTCTGGCAGATGCTGAAAGTATTAATGGTGGCCAAGAGGCTTCTGTCTTTTAATGAGTAGCAGGTGTAGTCAGAATGCCTTATTATTTATCACTTCCTCACCCAGAATATTGTTCTATGCTTGCAAGACATTTATGCTTTTCTCCATCAATGGCCTCTTTATTTCATATGAAGTATCTCTGTGTCTGAAATCAATGGTACACTTCACACTAAAACTTGACATCCACTACCTCAGAGACTACCTTCACCTACTGGGGACAGTGATGAGGGTCAGCTGGATTGATCTCCTAATGTTTCCCACATTTGGCGTTTATTTGAGGTCATGAGGTAAAGAAGTGGGTGGAAAGGAGGGAGTATGGAGAAAGGATATGATTATTTTTTGATATAGCTTTTATATCTGATCTTCACTGTGTGATTGGAAACTCTTCCCATAGTCTGACCACTCCAGATGGATTGGAGCTGATCCATGTTAGATTACTTTGATGGGTTTTCTGCTGTGAGATTAATGAAAGAAACACATTTTTGAATACATGCTAGTTTTTCATCTTAAAGCTGAATCCACATGACTGCAGCTTTAAGATTCATTGCATTGGTGGAGCATGAATTCTCTGAATAAGAATAGAAAGATTTTAAGTTTTGCTATTCGCCTTCCTGAAATTATCCTCCCACTATGTGCAGAGCTTCTTAAATTCATGCTTGATCGAGTTTTCTTTCCTCACTTCTTCATATTTTCTCAGGCCTCTACTCTTCTGTCAGCATTGGTGAAAATGTTTGTTAACTGCCACAAGCATATCTTCCCTGGTTTAATTGTTAGGAGCATCTTGGTATATGTGTGAATGATGGCAATCTTCCTGTATAAAAGAAAAGTACATCTGTCTGCAACAACAATCTTCTTAGTCTTAGTTGGCATATTGGTCTTTAACAGTGTTTGGATTTATTTGTTTTTCTTTTTCTAGATCACTTGTTCATGGATAGCTAAGTAGATCTAGACAGACAGATGTATCTTGGGTTTTCTCTTCAGAAACCACTTATAAGTTGCCAGCTACTTTAAAAAAACGAATTGAACTGAAGGACAGACAATTAAAGAGTTAATTAATATATTTCAAACTCTATAAAACTACTCTAATATTATATTTATATGTCTAAATAATTACACTTTATATGTTTATATGAGTCTACACACATTTTTAACAGCTAAAATCATCCTAAGCTTTAAGAAGCCTCATTTGCATACTTTCTGGATTTGAAGAACCCTTGAGAATAGAGTTCAGGGTTTCCTCACTTTGTGTTTCTGGGGTTGGACTACCAAACATCCTCTTCTGGAAGTAAGCCAAGTTTTTATAGCCAAGGTGGTGTTATGTGAAGGAAGTGGGAATTCAGCTGCAGTTTTGATTTCATCAACACTTTCAAATATGTCATAGTTGATTGAACTGTTGTCTCCTGTATTTTGTTCTGATCATTTTAGTTTAACTTTCTAATTATTACATACATATCTAACTTATATTTAAGAAGGAAGATGTCTGTGGAAACTATTTGATGTGTAGGTGGCCATAAGCCCACTTAAGCCTTCCTTTCCTAAAAGCAGGAAGACACCATTTGCCAAATGTAAACAAAAGTTAGCACCAAAGCTGGGGTTGCTTTTGTAACTGGGAACCCACAATTTCAAACATTGCAAATTTAGCATAACACATCTAGGGTGAAAAGAATTTTATAAACACTTTTTAGTATTATTTCAGGAAATATTTATCAACTTAATCTAATATTCATTATCTGTTATCTATCTTCTGGTTATCTTTCTGCAAGAATCTACAAAGCATTTTAAACTTTGAAATATTCAGCATTTCTACCCTTAATCTGAAAGACAATCTTCTGTTAAAAAGTTTCAGAAATGTAACACATTGTACACTAATATTTATGGTCTTCATTCTTTATCTTAAGAATACAGTCCAGAATTTATCTGCAATCAAATGGGACTGCAAGGAACTGATCCAGTCTGTTAGAAATAGAGTATAAATACTTCAATCCAAAGTAGAAGAGGAAGAAATATTACCCCTATTTCAGGAGTTTTGACATTTTTTTTTCTTACTTGGATCAGCTGAAGGGAGTTGAAATGTCAAAATCAAATTTGGGAGTTTTATGGGAAGAGAGAAACATGTTCAATGACTCCCCACTTCTCAAAGGAACAGTAGGAACGAACAGGTAATTTGGTGCAAAGTTGTTAGTAGCTTCAAGAAGTTTATATTCCAGTCAAATGAGACCAGTTTATCTTCTTTATAAATCTTGGTTTCACCAGTCATTGTTCTGAAGTTGAGGCCCAAAAAGAGGATTATGGACCCTGAATAGGGTTACTGGATCACCTTCTTGAAATTGACTTTGTAAATGTCTGGTTTTTCCTAGAGGGTAAGACTTAAACAAAATAAAAAAAGACAATGAAACCATTTTGCCTCTGGAAGCTTAGATGTGTTTGAGCTTTGCAGAGAGCAAGTCTACAACAATGTCTCAGTTTCTTTTCCAGTTGGCACTCTTTCTGTTATGTCAAATAATCCTCTTCCCACATTTATAGAACACAGATAACTTAGCCAGACTGCAACCAAGTAGGCTATATCTTATGACATTTTAACCCTACAGAATGAATGAAACCATAGTCATTTAAGAAATATTTCTTAATAAAATAGAGGCAAAACTTTAAAATGGGAATCAAGAGACCAGGTTTGTCATTAACGTTTTGCTTGCTTTTTGAGATGCTTTCTTTCTATAATGAAATATCACAGTGATGTGATGCTTCTGATAACTAGATTAGTAGAAATTTCAGTGATAGCTATCAGAATGCAAGTTATCTAAATGTAAAACATATCCTGTTCCTGTCAATTAGAGGAAATGTATGACATTTTCCAAAACCTTTGTATTTATTTTGAGGGGTACAAATCATAGCTTTTTAATCCCAGGGGAGCCACCAACAGCAGATATTTTGAATACAAGCAGAATATCAGCCTAGACAAAGTGTAATTTTTATAAAATCTGCTTTCTTCATTTGCTCTCTCTCTCTGCAGCTAGGCAACCCAGCAACTATCTTCTCTTTCAACTTATTTTCAGCAAAGAGTCGACTATTTCTCATTTATGTGTTAACTGCAGAGGAGTTTTACTTGGTCCCAAAATAATTTGCCTTTTAATAAAAAGACTCCTGAAGGTCAAAGCATTCTAGCTTTAAAATTAAATGAATGAATCTAGAATTCTGGCAATTCAGTGCTTTCAAAGAGAAAGAATGAAACTTCTGAAGACATCTGGATGTTCCCCAAATCAGAGCCTGTTGGTGGCCACATATTACATTTAGGTCGTTCTTGTCATTTGTATGTTGTGATGTCTCTTCCCTCATGTCTCCAGTCTGCCTGTGCACTGCCAGCACGGCAGGTGCTGGGCGTGTGGAGTTCATGTTTTTACTGGGAAGAACAATGTTCAGTAAGGACCCTAAAGGATGTCTTAGGAAAGCAATCTTTTTTTCTATCTCTTATTCTTCTTCCAGAGTCTAGAGGGAATTAGGAATTTAAAAGCATTCCGTCTCTCCCTTATGGGTGACCAAGAATCCAAAAGTTTTATTAATAGATACAACCTCTGTAAATCTAATCCAGACTGCTGTCCACATATTATTTCCAAACTGTTTTATAGGCAACTTATTATTTTAGGGAACTTGAATCTAGATGGGACTTTCAGATTTGATGCGATTTGCTTATATATCTGTTTTATTCCACTGCTATTCTTAGTGGAAGGAGTTAATGACATAATTCAGGAGAAAGAAAGCCTGGTGGAATTTAACAGTAGCAAGTAGCAGTGGTGTGCTCATTTGGTCATTTTACATATCCCAGCTTGGTGTCTCAATTTTAACCGTAGCTCAAGTGCTAAGTCATGCATACAGATGTTGAAGATATGACCTCAGGGGATCATTCAGGCTGTGAAGACTATTATACCTAGTGTACTTTGTTACTAGTTGTTCACTCCATCCAGTCAGCGACTAATTTGTACAGCACACATGATCCTTTGCATATTGGCCAAAAGTGGTAGAATACACATGATTTTTAAGGCAAGCTTTCAACATGCAGTGCAGATAGAACTTAAGATACTTAGAAAGTCATAAAATGACAATTTTTTTTGCTTTAACATGAAAAAGTATATATACATATACAGTACGAATAGTTGAAGATTCAGTCACACATTTGAAATATGCAAGAATGAAAGTCCACTTTAAAAAATTAGGCTTATTTAAAAATATGAAAACAAACATCATTTATTTTGATATGGTGTATACATTTAAAAATGGAGCCGTATTTTTCTTAGCTGGAAACTACTTTGATGTTCAGTGTTTTTTGTGCAAAAAGATTAAGCAGCACTCATTTAAAAAGATGATTTAAAAACTCTCATTAAGGTATACTTTTCTTACAATAAGTTTACTTAAAAACCAAATCTTGTAAGAATTAGTGTGACATTAGTATAATTTTTACTGTGTTTTTACTTTTGCTTTCCATAAGAACATAGTATCCTATTGATTTCTTCTTTAACTTAAATGTTTATCTTATTCAAATTCATTAAAATAGGAAAGTATACATTCCCGATGATATAAAAATAGATCAGAAAGCTCCATCCTTCCTGCTTACATCCGCTGATGGAAGAAGGTCCTCTTCACTTTCTGTCGATGTGTGTTAAGGGGAAGGGCAAGGACTAAGGTAGAAATTGCTTCCTACTCCTTGCACAAAGTAGGATCTGCACATTGTCAACAGACTGGAAATAACCACACAACCGTGATTATGATAAATAGCTTTATCAGGCCAATCTTATCTTTTTCCTAGCTTAAGTAAGCTTTTAAAGAAGGAAATCCTTATTCAAGCTTTGCTCCCTGCCATGATCTAAGGCAGAGACCTCCAACCCAGAAACCAAGATTTGGGGTCTCTGAAATGGAGAACTTCCTACAGTAATATATTATTTTGCTCCCTTCATCTGCTGGAATGTCTTTAGAGCGAATCTGATAAATGTTCACTAAAAAACAGCTCCAGAAAATGTTACTTTTTCTTTAAGAGAGATGTGAATGTAATGAGAATCTCTCTGTGTGTCTGACTCTCACTAGTTTGCTGGAATTAGATGATATGGTAAAATGGGCTCTAAGCCATGGAGGTTGGATTATTTATCTTTATAAAATTAATTTGTTAATAATATAAATTTCCAGTCATGGAATTTCATACTATGTTGCTGTTGAACTTCTATAATTTTTCTGAAAACCAACTAGACTTTCTCTTTGTTCTGGATGTTTTTCAATGGCCTTTGTCCAACTAACAGTAGCATTTTGGCCTGACCCAACATTAAGTCATTAGAAATAAAACCCTTTTTCCCCTCGTAGGAGATAAAACTGCAGCTCTATACCCAATTACCAAAAAAGAAACAGATACTGTTTATTTTCACAGGAAAAGCTTTTAGATCATAATACCTGTAGTTTTAAATTAGAGGTATATATTTTTCATTCACATATGACTGAGAATAGTATAATACAAGAGGAAATGGGATATTTTAGCACAATTCTGGAAATGAAGAGGTGTGAGCGCTATTAGAAAAAACGACTAATCAATGACTATAAGTCCTTCAATAACCAGAACGTCAATTCTTCTCATCTGTGAAATTTAAAATAACGGAATTATAGGTATACTAAGTTACTTTCATAGAATTACATGATTTACCCCAAAATGTAATTGGCACATATTTTTTGGTGTTGTTTTGAGTATTAAATAAGATAGCTTACATAGAGTCCTAATATGGTGTCTGGAACTAAGGCAATAATCAATAAATGATAGTGATGCTCATGATAATTTTAGAAATTGCATTTTCTTCAGTCGCCGATTCTGTTAAAACATGTTATTTCAGCAGCAGCCACAAGATGGGAGTATTTACCTTTATAGATTTTTAAATTTTCTAATTGCTGAAATAATTATTACTGTTTAAACTACTTCCTAGTAGAAAAAATAAAGTTTTCTCACTTGAAAAGACAACAGTTTTAAGATTTTATACACACACACACACACACACACACACACACACACATTTAGTTTCAAAACTGCGAAAGGTTACATTCCTTGATAAATTTGTCACCTAACCACATATTTCTTCTGAAAAATTTGGAATCAATTTAATCCTCTTCTATGTGAACATGATGCTTCTCAATGGGTTTCTCTTCAGCCTTCATATTCATCTACGAGGATAAAAGAGAAATTAATTCGATTTCACACCTTGCACTTCGGCTGGTGAATCTTGGGCATAATTTGAATAGTAAATGAGTCTCAAATGTGAAGTGATTTTGTAAATGACAATTTTATTTTTGATGAAATAAAGGGTAGCTAGCTAGAAAATATAATCTTAAAGAGTTGTGGAAAAAAATCTACTTAAAAGATTAAAGCCATTTGAAATCTATAAATGAGCCTTGAATGGGGAAAATGTGCTTTCTTGTAATGGTACATATTGTATATACACTATTCAAGTAGGATTAACATGGATGTGTGAGTTCTTAGTAAGAAGAATTGGAACTCATACATTTATCATCATGTTATTTATTTATTTATTTTTATTTAGACAATTTCTAATTTGAAAGATGTGGGGTACATTTCAGGGCTAGGTAATACAAATGTTCATTATGCAGGTACCCTTGTTGATGAAGCGTGCCTCCCCAATTTCCCTGACAGTTTCTCACTACTGCCAGTCCCTTTCTTATAGTATTATGATCATTGTTCAAGGTCCGCTTCTGAGTGAGTATATGTGGTACTCAGTTCTTTGTTTCTGTGATAGATCACTCAATATTATAGACTCTAAGTCCATCCAAGTTGCTGTGAAGTTCATAATTTTGTCCTTCTTTATGGCTGCGTAATATTCTCTTATATATATGTACCACATTTTAAAAATTCGGTCCTCTTTCAATGGGCATAATGGTTGGTTCCATGTTTTTGCTATTGTGAATAATGCTGCAATAAATATGTGTGAGCAGGTATCTCTTTCATAGAGTGATTTGAGTTCCTCTGAGTAATTTCCAACAGGGGGTTTGCAGGGTCATATGGAAGGTTGATATTTAGATCTTTTAGGAATTCCTACACTGTTTTCCATAGAGGTTGTACTAGTTTACACTCCTACCAACAGTGTAGAAATGTTCCCTTATCCCCACACCCTTTCTAGCATCTGTTGTTTTTTGAGTTATTGATGATGGCCATTCTGACTGGAGTTAGTTTAACACCATGTTATTTAAATAGACTCTGTCTGTGGTGGCTTCCTTTGCATTTGAAGGATCCAATTCAATTCAGATTTGGTGATGAACATTTGCTGATGAAATATGTAGGAGCCACATGTATGTGTCGCATTACTGGTAGGTACATGACATCAGTTGAGTTATATAGAAACTCAAAACTAAAATTCTAGTTCTTTCTTTTTTTAAATTTTATTTTAAAGATGTGGGGTACAATTCAGGGTGAGGTATACAAATGGTCATTGTACAGGTAAAGCTTCATCTTCACTTTGGTCCCCATGTCACCTGGTAAAATTCTAGTTCTTTCAAATAAAAAATGAACTCAACTTTTGTTTCTTATGAAAGTTTTCTTCTATAAATGGATCTTTGGGGTACCAAAATAATGCAAATGTCTTACAATCAAGTATGTTCACAAAAATGCTAAATAAAGTTATTTTCATTAAAATAAAGATATATATTTATACAGATAAAAAGCACAACCAAAAAAAAGAGATGTATAAAAGAAGGGACTCTGGACTGACATTTTTTTCATATTGAGAGCCTAGAAACTCCATTGGTACCTATTTTCATATTCCTAAAATTCCACCAGATGTATGTACAACTAATGGAAAAAAAACAAGCAAACATTTGTCTCCAGCTCCTCACTGCCCTATTTTAATGAAGGTATATGATGCATATTAATTATTCTAAATTGGGAGATGAATTAACTTAGGAGCATTGAGTGCTTCAAAACTCTGATGAAATTGTACTGATATGACCTCCCTTTTTTTCCTTTTCTTTCTTTTCTCACCTTCCCATTCCTTCCTTCCTCCCTCCCTCCCTCCCTTCTTTCCTTCTTCCTCCTCTCTGTCTCATTAAACAGTTTAAATCACTTCTATTCAAAATCAGCCAGCATCATGAACAGGGTTCAGGGCTTATCTCCAATATTTGCTCAACAATGACAATTGTAATTTTTTAAAAAAGAGACAAAGCCAAAGTCACAGGTTGAACTGTCTGTCAGAGAGGGAGACAGTTTGGATAGGAGTTGCTTAGATGGGAAGAGGGTGGTGGTGGTCACTTTCCAAGCAGGTCAAGAAATCTTATCAGATTATTTTGTAGTATGTAAATGTAATTGGTGTTAAGCTTCAGTAACACCTTATTTGAATATGACAAAGTATTCCAGTTTGATTCAACAAGTCACTTAAACTCAGTACCCACTATGTAGATGGCTATTCACTCTGTGTATGTATATTTCTTCTTCTTCTTCTTTCATTTTGGCTCAAGCACAGAGAACAGATTCCTGGATAAAGAGCTTGGCACTTTGAGTCACTGTCTTGGCATTTGGAGAGCCATTCAAATTCTATGCTCTTTGGTTTTTCATCTGCACTTATTGTACATCTTGTGCTAGACAATCTCAGATGTTGTGTTTAGAACTAATGTTCTAGATCACCTAGGTCAGTGCATTTTAAGACTCTGCTCTATACAGTTGTAGGGTTTTCTCAGAATCTGTTTAGGGGCTGCCTTGGCAGGAAAGGGTAAGTATTCTCCTGGTCCTGTTTCAGCCAGAACAACTTCGCCTTTACCTTCACCTGGGTTACACTCTGGGACAAGGAAGCTTTTCTTTGGAAAATAAATCTTTTTGAAAATGGTTGAGAACTACTGGTTTGGTCTGGACTTTCATTTTCCTTAACTTCATAGAGAAAAGACAAAGACCTGAGGAGCTTAAGTGATGGAGTTTTAGTCATGCTATATATGTAGAACTCTACCCAGAACCCAGATCTTGACCACCAGGTTACAGCCCTGGGTCTCCACTAACTTATCCTTCAGTAGTGGAGTTAAGCTGGTGTCTCTACACATTTCAAGCATGGATCTTCCATTTCTTCAATGGGTTGTACAAGTCTTTTGAAGAAATACATATATATATATATATTTTTTTTTCCTCTGACAGCAATTTCTCTCATGTGTCATGTCAAATAGAAAATTTCTCCTCTTAGTTTTAATATACTAAGTAACAGATGGCTTTACAAAGTTCTGCTAGCTAATTGTTGTCATAGGGAAAGGCTTAAAATAGTCTGTTTTAGGCCAGGCACAGTGGTTTACACTTGTAATTCCAGGAGGTCGAGGCAGAAGGGCTGCTTGAGTCCAGGAGTTCAAGACCCACCTGGACAACATAGTGAGACCTTGTCTCTACAAGATATTTTTAAAAATTATCCACATGTGGCAGTGTATGCCTGTAGTACCAGCTAAATGGGAAGCTAAGATGGGGGGCGATCGCCTGAGCTCAGGAGATCAAGGCTGCGGTAAGCCGTGATCACACCACTGCACTCCAGCCTGGGAGACAGAGTGAGACCCTGACTCAAAAATAAATAAATAAATAAAACAAATAAAATCATTTGAGAACCCATCTTGCTATTTTCAGTACATGTTACCCAGCATTTAATAGCTTGAGACCATCCAACTCTATTCAGTAGATTAACTATGTTACATAGAATGCATTTTGCAAACTAGAATAGAGCACAGTGGGTGGCTACATGGTTCAAAGTAAGCTTTGAATGGATGCTTTATTATGCTCGTGCTCCAAAGCATAGAACTTTTGGGTCTTGATTACATATTTGTCTATATGTTGGAGCAGACCCAGAACTGAGGTTGAAGAAATTATTTGCTTTGTCAGTAGGAGTTTATTGACCCACCCCTATGTAAAAGTGTGGTAGCCATCTATTCAGCAACAAGTCTTGATTAGGCAACTTAATTACTATAGGAAACCTACTCAGCTGATTGTCAAAGAATGTGGATTTACCCCTAATCAGCAGCTCAGAATATCTGCACTGCAAGTTCTAGCCAGAGAACACAATTTTGAATCTGCTGCTGTTCAATTCCTATCAAAAGTCTTGGTTTTGAGAAATTATAATCAAGGAGGATTGACTGAAGGGTTCAAAAACTATCAAAAGTATATTTTAAAAAATCACACCATCAGAAAGTTTCCTATTTTCAACCATGAAGTTATAGCTTCTTCTAAAATTGATTTTGATCAATCACATTGGGCATATGACATTAACTGCACAGAATAAGTAAAGGAAATCTACTTTGAATTTTTTTTTTTCGATACAGATACTTTACAAATATTTAAACTAATAGCATTTTGTTACATCACGTGAAGAGTACAGCTGTCTGAATAAATCCTTCTGTCACAAAAACAATAAGACCTACTATAACTAACTTTGGGAATCAGGGTAGTGCACCTAAACAAGCCACAGTCTTTAGTTAGTGATTGCTACCTTATATCCCAATGGATGGTTTGTTTGTTTTGTTTTGTAAATACATACACACACCAGCAGGTCATGGTCCCTGGGTGAATTCCTTGTGATGCAACAGTGTAAGCAAAATGGATCACTGTAAGTCTTTAACATATACCAACCTACCCCAGAAATCTTATTTTTTAGAAAGTTAAACAAAGACAAAATTAAAATAAAAGCCAAAACTGGAACGTGTAGCAAATAGGGTTTGGTTACTTCAAGCTCTTAAAGGAGTATTGCTGAGGAAGTGATCTGTTACATCTCACGGATTCTGCTATATTCTTTGCTTTTATTGTGAGGAGGCACTTAGTTGAATTTGTAGCTTATCTCTAGATGAGCTCATAGTGTACTTTTAAAAAATGTGCTAACCAAACTTTCTTCCTTTTTTCTATATTTCCCTTTTATATATTTCTTCTTATTGCTTTTATTTAGAGAAGTAGTCATAGATTTATTATTTTTTTCAGAATAATAAATACCTGTGAACATAAATAATCATATCTTAAGATTTAAGAAAATTATTTATAAATGCCTATAAATATAGGCACCTGGGTATTGAACTGTGCTGTCTCTTGCTCCAGTCATTGCCAAGCCATATTACCTCTAATTCACTGTTCCTTTCTCTTTCTCCACAATTCTACCTCAGCTTCCACTGACACTAGAACTGCAAGTAGAGAGAGAATTGACTCTGTTCCCTTGTGGTTGGTGAGAATAGATATTAGTATATCTCAAGAATACGATGAAGGTGTATATTACAAAGGGAAAATATGTTAAATTGATACTGGAAAGAGGAGAAAGGAGTAAGAAGGGGTAAAAAGAAAAAGGGAGAGTGAGAGGGAGAGGACATGGAACAATTGAAGATCGGACACTCCCTGGAGGAAGAGGGAAGAAAGAAACCACTGGACCATTTCCCATAGAAGACAGATATGCAATTTATAGTTCAAATTAGTTTTCAGGGTGAGAAGTGTTGCATACCTCTGTTCTGTTTTCCCCTTGTGGTCACAAATAAGGAATCTCAATACCAATTGTGGGAGTATGCTTTTTGTGGAATTTGGGGGGATAGGTTTCCTGTCTGGAGCCACAAAAAGGAGAAAAAATGCAAGGTTATGGAAGTTCAGATGTCCACAGTAATGTCAAATGATGAGCAGGATTCTAAGGGAATGGTTTAAGCTTCCAAAAACCAAGAAATCATGAGGGAAGAGAAAATATTCTAGTCAAATTTACTGAAATTTCTGAATGGCAAAAGCCCCACCAATATTTGCTAGAATAGGGAGACCATACAATTTATCATCCATACCGGTATACATTTTTTGTTTGTTGTGGTTTGGTTTTTTGAGTTGCAGTCTCACTGTGTCACCTGGGTTGGAGGGCAGTGGCACACTCACGGCCACCCC